>NC_054486.1:114583155-114650655 GCF_017639515.1 Carcharodon carcharias
AGCTCCTGACCTCATTACAGCCTTGGTTCAAACATGGACAAAAGAGCTGAGCTCCTGAGGTGAGGTGAGAGTGACTGCCCTTGACATCAAGGCCGCATTTGACTGAGTGTGGCATCAAGGAGCCCTACAAAACTGGAGTCAATGGGAATCAGGGGGAAAACTCTCCACTGGATGGAGACATACCCAGCACAAAGGAAGATGGTTGTGGTTGTTGGAGGTCAGTCATCTCAGCTCAGGACATCACTGCAGGAGTTCCTCAGGTAGTGTCCTCGGCCCAACCATCATCAGCTGCCTTCATCGATGACCTTCCTTCCATCATAAGGTCAGAAGTGGGGATGTTCACTGATGATTGCACAATGTTCAGCACCATTCGCAACTCCTCAGATACTGAAGCAGTCCATGTCCAAATGCAGCAAGACCTGAACAATATTCAGGCTTGGACTGATAAGTTGCAAGTAATATTCGCGCCACACAAGTTCCAGGGAATGACCGTCTCCACAAGAGAGAGTCTAGCCATCACCCCTTGACATTCAATGGCATTATCATCACTCAATCCCCCACTATCAACATCCTGGGGGTTACTATTGACCAGAAACTGAAATGGACCAGCCACGTAAATACTATGGCTACAAGTGTGGGTCAGAGGCTGGGAATCCTGTGGCAAGTAAACTCCCTTAAGTGTTGTGGGAGCTGCATTCATCCAAGCAAGTGGGGAGTATTCCATCACACTCCTGACTTGTGCCTTGTAGATGGTGGATAGACTTTGGGGAGTCAGAGGTGAGTTAATCTCAAGGGGAGATGGTTGGATTCTCTCTTGTTGGAGTTGGTCATTGTTTGGCACTTGTGTGATGTGGAATGTTACTTGCCACTTATCTGTCCAGGGGAGAATTAGAAGCAGGTGGTGGTGGGTGGTGTTCAGTGAAATGCCCAAGGTTCAGTACCAGGGCAATTATAGTTTTGATAAATGCTAATGAGTTGGACTTGGGGGATTACAGGACACAACCTTGAAATTGGAAGATGACACAACTAAGTGTAATAAATTGTGAGGATGACAATAGACTTCAAGAGGATATGATAAACTGGTGGAATGGATGGACACGTGGTAGATGTAACTTAATGTAGAAAAGTGAGAGGTGATATATTTTGGAAGGAAGATGGAAGAGAGACAATAACAGCCAAATACAAGTGAAATGTAGAATTTTAAAAGAGAGGCAAGAACAGAAAGGAGCTGAGGGTGATTGTGGTGCCAACCTTTGAAGCTGACAGAACAGGTTAACAAACAGTAAATGTAACACATGGAATCCTGGACATTCTAAATCGAAGCAGACGATAGCATCTCCTGGACTTACTCAAGGGGTGGGATGAGCTGGGGTGGGGTGGAGTGGGAGGGGTTCCCGGAAAATTGGAAGTCTTTACTGTAGCTGTTAACTCTGCTTCCACATTAAACATTCCTATTGAAGGCTCCCCTGATGACAGCCCCCACCAGCCGGCTGAATCCTCTCTATTTAAAGGGACTGGCGCAAGGGTAAGAATGGCTTCATTAGAGAAATGGGTGAGAGCACTGGAATAATGGTGGGAGGATAAACGAGTGGCAGCAGCACTAGAGAGAGAGACAGCGAGCGCACAGTGAGCCTAGTCTGGCGTGGGGTAATTCAGAGGCAACTGGCCAGATTGAGAAGAAAATCAAAGTGTGACATTGCTAGTGCTGCTCCAGGGGGTTTAAACTAGATTTGCAGGGGGAGGGAAACCAGACTGTTAGAGCAGATAGTGAGGTGGAGGAGGATAAAGGTCAAGCGAGGAATGCGTGTATGGACAGAAATCAAAGGTTTGTACGTGATAGAAATGTTCTCAGGTGCATCTATTTCAACGCAAGGAGTATTGTCGGAAAGGTAGATGAGCTCAGGTCATGGATTGGTACGTGGGATTACGACATTATTGCTATTAGTGAGACTTGGTTGCAGGAGGGGCAGGACTGGGCAGCTCAATGTTCCGGGGTTCCGTTGTTTCAGATGTGATAGAGGGGGAGGGATGAAAGGGGGGAGGAGTGACATTACTAGTCAGGGAAAATATCACAGCTGTGCGTAAGCAGGACAGCCCGAAGGGCTCATCTACAGAGGCCATATGGGTGGAGCTGGGGAATGGGAAAGGTGTGACCACACTAATAGGGTTGTATTATAGACCACCCAATTGTCAAAGAGAATTGGAGGAGCAAATCTGTAGAGAGATAGCAGACCGATGTAAGAAACAGAAAGTTGTGATAGTAGGGAGATTTTAACTTTCCACATATTGACTGGGATTCCCATACTGTAAAAGGGCTGGATGGCTTGGAGTTTGTCAAATGTGTTCAGGAAAGTTTTCTAAATCAATATATAGAGGTACCAACGAGAGGGATGCAAGTACTTGATCTCCTATTAGGGAACCAGACAGGTCAGGTGACAGAAGTAATGTGTAGGTGAACATTTTGGGTCCAGTGACCACAATGTCATTAGTTTTAAGCTAATTATGGATAAGGATGGGTCTGGTCCTCGAGTTGAGATTCTAAATTGGAGAAAGGCCAATTTTGTGGAAATGAAAAAGGATCTAGGAAGAGTGAATTGGGATAAGTTGTTTTCTGGCAAGGATGTGTTCAGTAAGTGGAATGCATTCAAAGGCGAAATTTTGAGAGTGCAGAGTTTGCATGTTCCTGTCAGGATTAAAGGCAAAGTTAACAAGCATAGGGAACCTTGGTTTTCAAGGGATATTGGCGATCTGGTTAAGAAGAAGACAGAGGTGTATAGCAGGTATAGGTAACAAGGAGCAAATGAGGTACTTGTAGAGTATAGAAAATGTAAGAAAATACTAAAGAAGGAAATCAGGAAGGCAAAAAGAAGACATGAGGTTGCTTTGGCAGATAATGTGAAGGTAAACCCAAAGGGTTTCTACAAGTATATTAAGAGTAAAAGGATAATAAGGAACACAATTGGTCCCCTTGAAGATCAGAGTGGTCGTCTATGTGTGGAGCCTCATGAAATGGGGGGAGATCTTAAACAGTTTTTTTTGCATCAGTATTTACTCGGAAACTGGCATAGTGTATAAGGAAGGAAGGGAAACAAGCAGTAGTGTCATGGAACATATAGAGATTAAAGAGGATTAAAGCTTGCTGCCTTACAGCGAATAAAAGTAGATAAATCCCCCGGGCCTAACATAATATTCCCTTGGACCTTGAGGGAGACTAGTGTAGAAATTGCAGGGGCCCTGGCAGAAATATTTAAAATGTCCTTGGAGTTTGTCAATGTGTTCAGGAAAGTTTTCTAAATCAATATATAGAGGTACCAACGAGAGGGGATGCAATACTTGATCTCCTATTAGGGAACCAGACAGGTCAGGTGACAGAAGTATGTGTAGGCGAACATTTTGGGTCCAGTGACCACAATGTCATTAGTTTTAAGTTAATTATGGATAAGGATAGGTCTGGTCCTCAAGTTGAGATTGCCAGAGGATTGGAGGGTAGCTCATGTTGTTCCGTGTTTAAAAAAGGCTCCAAGAATAAACCAGGTAATTACAGGCCAGTGAGACTGACGTCAGTAGTAGGTAAATTATTGGAAGGTGTTCTGCCAAGGGCTGATTAAGGATAGTCAGCATGGCTTCGTGCATGGTAGGTCGTGTTTAATGAACCTTGTAGAGTCTTTCGAGGAGTTTACCAAGAAAGTAGATGAAGGACAGGCTGTGGATGTTGTCTACATGGACTTTAGTAAGGCCTTTGACAAGGTCCCACATGGGAGGTTAGTTCAGAAGGTTCAGACACTTGGTATCCATGGAGAGGTTGTAAACTGGATTGGAAATTGGCTGTGTGGGAGAAGACAGAGTGGTAGTGGATGATTGCTTCTCAGACTGGAAGTCTGTGACTAGTGTTGCAGATCCTCAGGGATCTGTGCTGGGACCATTGTTGTTTGTTGTCTATGTCAATGATTTGGATGATAATGTGGTAAATTGGATCAGCAAGTTTGCTGATGACACTAACATTGGAGGCGTTGTGGATAGCGAGGAAGGCTTTCAAAGCTTGCAGAGAGATCTGGACCAACTGGAAAAATGGGCCAGAAAACGGCAGATAGAATTTAATGCAGAAAAGTGAGGTGTTGCATTTTGGAAGGTCAAACCAAGGTAGGACATACACAGTAAATGGTAGGGCACTGAGGAGTGTGGAGGAACAAAGGGATCTGGGAGTTCAGATACATAATTCCCTGAAAGTGGCATCATAGGTAGACATGATTGTAAAGAAAGATTTTGACATACTGGCCTTCATAAATCAAAGTATTGAGATGTTATGGTGAGGTTGTATAAGACATTGGTGAGGCCAACTTTAGAGTATTGTGTGCAGTTCTTGTTGCCTAACTACAGGAAGGATATCAGTAAGATTGAAAGAGTGCAGAGAAGATTTACTAGGATGTTGCCGGGTCTTAAGGAGTTGGGTTACGGGGAGAGATTGAACAGGTTAGGACTTTATTCCTTGGAGCGTAGAAGGATGAGGGGAGATTTGATAGAAGTTTACAAAATTATGAGGGGTATAGACAGAGTAAATGCGAGTAGACTCTTTCCACTTAGAGATAACACGAGAGGACATGGCTTTAGGGTGAAAGGGGAAAAGTTTAGGGGGAACATTAGGGGGAACTTCTTCACTCAGAGAGTGGTGAGAGTGTGGAACAAGCTACCATCTGACATGGTAAATGCAGGCTCCCTCAAGTTTTAAGAATAAATTGGATAGATACATGGATGGGAGAGGTCTGGAGGGTTATGGGCTAGGTGCAGGTCAATGGGATTAGCGGAATAATATTTCAGCACAGAATAGAAGGGCTGAATGGCCTGTTTTAAGTGCTGTAGTGTTCTATGGTTCTATCTCCGGGAAGCTGCTAATTGGTTGGTAAGTAGTTTTCTTCTCTAAATCAGAGCATTTCTTCAAATTAGGGAAATCAAAAATTTCAATTGAGGCAAGTATAACAGTAAGCGAATGAACAGGACTATCATCAGACCTAAAGGCATGAATTTAAATTCATGACTTAAACAAGCTACTAATCCTGTTAGAGAGAGAATAACGGGTTTTTTTGTACATCAGGACTGAGATCTGCTGCTTGCAAATCCGGCCCCATCTGGTAAGTTCAGTATGCTTCATATATCTGGGGAGAACACACGTGGAGGACTGTCTCCAGCTGCTCCAGCTCCAGCCCCGGATTTCCGAGCTTGAGGAGTAGCTGGAGTCACTGTGAAGCATCAGGCGGAATGAGAGTTTCCTGGATCCAGGAGGTGGTCACCCCGCAGGCAGAGAGTTCAGGATAGTGGAGGGGTGGCCATCTGGAAGAGTAGAAAGAGGCAGGAAGTACAAGAGTCTTCAGGGTTGTGCCTCTCCCAGACAGATACTCAACATTGGAGACTGCTGCACGTGCCAAAACCCTGAAGGAGTGCAGTCCAGAGCATGGCACCAATGGGTAAGAGACTATACAGGAAGGAACAGCAAAGATAGAAATACAGTCATTATAGGAGATTCCATAGGCAGGGGAACAGACAGGCATTTCTGTAACTGTCATTGTGAATCCATGTGGTGTGTTGCATCTCTGATGCCTGGGTAAAGGGCGTTATGGAGAGCTGGAAAGGAGTCAGCCAGAAGTGGTACATGTTGGTACCAACAACAGAGGGCAGGCTTCGAGATCCTGCTATCAGATTTTCAAGACTCAGGGTGGAAGTTAAAAAGTAGGAAATCGAGGATAGTGATCTCCAAATTACTCCCAGTGCCACAGGCTAGCAAGTGTAGAAATAGGAAGATCGGGTGGGGCAATCTGTGGTTTTGAGGCATGGAGCAGGAGGAAGAGCTTGGGACATTGGGAACAATTCTGGGATAGGAGGGTGCTTATTCACAAAGGGACAGGTTGCATCTCAACAGGACTGGGACCAATGTCCTCGTGGGGGAGTTCACTAGGGTGGTTAGGGAGGGTTTTAACTAAATTGGCAGGGCAATGGCACCAGGGTGTAGAAGAAAAGAGGAATAAGGTGAAATAAGGAGGGAGAGTGTGTTGGACAGTACAAGGGAAGGAAGCAGTACTATGTTAGATACTGGCAGAGTAAGAAGGACCATGAGGAATACAAAGACAGCTTTACAATGCGTGTATATAAACACACACAGTGCAGCGAATAAGGTGGGTGAGCTACAAGCGCAAAAAGCCGTGTGGGAATATGATGTTGTAGCAAGAATAGAAACACTGCTTAAAAATGATGAGAACTGGACACTTAATATTCACAGATACAAAAAGTGCTCAGAAAAGATAGAGGAGGAGGAAAGGGAGGAGGCCTCCGCCTATCGCTGGCCTTCTATCCAGCTTTACCTGTCCCACTGCCCCCCCTTCACCACACTTCTACTTCTCTTTAGTTCTGAAAGAGTGTCATATGGACTCAAAACTGTCTTTCTCTTTGATTGAGATAACTGTAGTGTAAAGGGACAGGTGGGCATGGAATTTCTAAAATGTGTTCAGCAGAACTTCCTTGCCCAGAATGTTCTTTGTCCAACTAGAAAGGAGGCATTGCTGGATCTGCTGCTGGGGAATGAGGTGGGCCAAGTGTCTGTGGGGGGAACACTTGGGTAAGAGTGATCATATCATAAATTTTTGGTTAATAATAGATAAGAGCTAGCAATAATCTAAAGTAGGTCTTCTAAATGGGAAGAAGGCTCATTTCAATGTGATGAGAAAGGGTCTAGCCAGGGAAACATATAACTAAAGGTTGACAGGAAAAACTGTAACAATGAGTGATATTTAAGGAAGAGATGTTTTAGGTACTGGCTAGGTACATTCCAACAAGGCTGAAAGGCAGGGGAACCAAAACCAGAGCTGCTTAGATGAGAGGGAACTAGAGATTACGATGAAACAAAAAAAAAAAGAGGGTGTATAATGGACATCAGGTGAATTCTTCTCACTGGAACCAGGTCAAATACATTAGGCTGAGAAAGGAGATGAAGAGAAAATAAGACTGGGCAAAGAGAGAGTCTGAATAAAATGGCAGTCAGCACGAAAGGGAACGCACAAATCTTCTATTGGCTTGTAAACAGTAAGCAGGTGATAAGAGGTGGAGAGAGTCCTTTAGAGACAAAGAGGGTGATAAACACCTAGTGGGCAGGACTAGGCTAGAATACTTAATAATTTAAAAGCAGAACAGAAGAGTCATACAGACTCAAAACATTAACTCTGTTTCTCTCTCCACAGATGCTGTAAAACCTGCTGAGTTTTCCCAGCACTTTCTGTGTTTATTATATTTAATGAGTTTTCTGTATCGGTGTTTACTAAGGGAGAAAATGCTGACAAAAAGTCAGTTGAAGTGGAGATGGTGGAGGTAATAGGTGAGATGACAATGGAGAGTGAGGATATGCTAGAAAGGCTGCCTCTGCTTAGAGTTCCTGGTCCAGAGAGCTTGCATCCCAGGTAGCTAAAGGAAGTGGGGGTGGAGAGACTAGAAGGGCTTGTCATAGAAACATAGGAACTAGGAGCAGGAGTAGGCCATTCGGCCCTTCGAGCCTGTTCTGTCATTCAATATGATCATGGCTGATCCTCTATCTCAATGCCATATTCCCGCTTTCTCTCCATACCCCTTGATGCCTCTAATATCCAAAAAATTATCAATTTCTTTCTTGAATATACTCAGTGACCCGGCCTCCACAGCCACTGTGGTAGAGAATTCCACAGGTTGACCAGCCTCTGAGTGAAGAAATTTTTCCTCATTTCAGTCCTAAATAGCCCGCCCTGTATCCTGAGACTGTGACCCCTGGTTCTAGACTCCCCAACCAGGGGAAACATCCTCCCTGCATCCAGTCTGTCTAACCCTGTTAGAATTTTATACGTTTCAATCAGATCCCTTCTCATTCTTCTAAACTCTAGTGAATACAGGCCCAGTCGAACCAATCTCTCCTCATACGACAGTCCTGCCACCCCCGTATCAGCCTAGTGAACCTTCGCTGCACTCCCTCTATGGCAAGTATATCCTTTCTTAGGTAGGGAGACCAAAACCGTACACAATACTCCAGGTGTGGTCTCACCAAGGCCCTGTATAACTGCAGTAAAACATCCCTACTTCTGAACTCAAATCCTTTCGCAATGAAGGCCAACATCCCATTTGCCTAATTGCTGGCTGCACCTGTCTGTTTACTTTCATTGACTGGTTTACAAAGACACCTGGATCCCTTTGTACATCCACATTTCCCAATATATCATCATTTAAATAATCCTCTGCCTTTCTATTATTCACACTGAAGTATATAACTCCACATTTATCCACGTTATACTGCATCTGTCATGTGTTTGCCCCCCCCCCCCACACACACAACTTGTCTAAGTCACCCTGAAGCCTCCTTGCATCCTCCTCACAACTTAAAACCCCGTCCAGTTTTGTGTCTTCAGCAAAATTGGGAATATTACATTTGGTTTCCTCATCCAAGTCATTTATATATAGCATGAATAACTGGGGCTCCAAGCGCTGATCCCTGCGGTACACCACTAGTGCCAACTGGAAAAAGACCCATTTATTTCCACACTCTGTTTCCGGTCAGTCAACCAATTCTCAATCCATGCCAGTATATTACCCCCAATCCCATGTGCTTTAATTTTGCCCACTAGCCTCTTATGTGGGACCTTATCAAAAGCCTTCTTGAAATCCAAATACACCACATCCATTGTTACTCCCTTATCTATTGTACCAGTTACATCCTCAAAAAACTCCAGTAGATTAGTTAAGCATGATTTCCCTTCCATAAACCCATACTGACTGTGTCTAATCCCGTTAACGCTTTCCAAGTGTTCTGTTACTATATCTTTTATAATAGACTCCAGCATTTTCCCCACTACTGATGTTAGACTAACTGGTCTGTAATTCTCTGTTTTTTCTCTCCATCCTTTTTTAAATAGTGGGGTTACATTTGTCACCCTCCTATCTGCAGGAACTGCTCCAGAGTCTATAGAATTTTGGAAGATGACCACCAATGCATCCAATATTTCTATTTCCTTTAGTACCCTGGGATGTAGATTATCCGGCCCTGGGGATTTTTCAGCCTTTAACTCCATTAATTTCTCTAGCACCATTTTTTTTTACTAATACTGATTTTCTTCAATTCCTCCCTCTCACTAGACCCTTGATTCCCCAACAATTCTGGGAAATTATTTGTGTCCTCTTTTGTGAAGACACAATCAAAATACGTGTTCAATTCTTCTACCATTTCTTTGTTCTCCATTATAATTTCCCCCATTTCTGACTGTAAGGGACCTACATTTGTCTTCACTAATCTTTCTCTCTTTACATATTTATAGAAGCTTTTACAGTCAGTTTTTACATTCTCTGCAAGTTTACTCTCATACTCCATTTTCCTCTTCTCGATCAATCTTTTTGTCCACTGTTGCTGAATTCTAAACTGCTCCCAATCCTCAGGCTTGCTGCTTTTTCTGGCAATTTTATATATCTCCTCTTTGGATCTAATACTATCCCTAATTTCTTTTGTAATCCATGATTGAGCCATCTTTCCTGTTTTATTTTTGTACCAGACAGGAATGAGTAATTGTTGTAATTCATGCATAAGTTCCTTAAATATTAATCATTGCCTATCCACTGTCAGGGAGAAACTAAAAATGCTAAAAGAGAATACAGTAAGAATTTACCAAAAAACCCCTAAAATTCCAGGCAGACATGGCTGCTAAACATATTAAGAGTTAAAGATTACCAGATGAACATTGCACAGCCTTGAGAGTCAGACTGGAGACAAAAGAATGACATAAATTAGATTAAGTGAACTCCCCTCTCACATAGGGAAGAGGCAGATGGTTTTAGTTTAGATATGGGAAGATGAACAATGGACGAAGAGGGGGCTTTGATGAAACATAAAGAGTCTTGAGTTGTAAGAATCAAGGTCCTTGTGTACGTGTTTTAATTTTGATTGGATAATATAATTATGTATACATCGTTTAGAATAATTGGTTAGCAAAATGACATGTTTATGTACTCAATGGGATAGAGATAGTATGGAACTGATGTGTTGGTTACCAATTGGATGTATTCAAATGTACTGAAATGTGTTATAAAAAAAGTGCAAAAGTAGTGAAATGTAATCAATCCGGGAGCTGGGTCTTCATTCTTAGGAATGATTGCAGCTCCCTTGCATATGCTTGAATAAAACCGGTTAAAAGGAAGCCTGAGTCTCGTGTGGTTGTTGCGGGATCGGAGAGTGTAACATCTCCTCACCACCATCAACCCTTTTAGTAAGGTTCCCCAATCCATCTTTGCCAACTCGTGCCTCATACCCTCATAGTTCCCTTTATTTAGATACAGGATCCTAGTTTCAGATTCAACATTTTCACTCTCCATCCTAATGAACAATTATGATCTGCCCAGATGCAACCCAATAATCATAATCTTCCAATCTTCCTGAGGTACGGGCGAGGTTCCAGAGGATTGGACAGTGGTGAATGTAACACCCTAATTAACAAACGAGTGTAAGGATAGACCTAGCAACTAACGGTTGGTCAGCTTAACATCAGTAGTGGGTTAGGTTTAAGAAACAATAATCGGGGGTAAAAAATCAACAGGCACTTGGAGAGGTTTGAGTGAATTAAGGAGACACAGCACAGATTTGGAAAAGGCTGTTTCATGTTTGACACTGACAACTAATTGAATTTTTTGATGAAGTAACGGAGAATGTTGATGAAGGGAGTGTGGTGGATGTTGTCTATATGGATTTTAAGAAAGTACAACATACCACGTAGAAGGCTGGTTAACAAAATTGAGGCTCATAGAATCAGAGGGTCAGTGTCCAATTGGATTTAAAATTGTTTTAAGGTCAGAAACTGAGAGTCCTGGAAAATAGTTATTTTTCAGACTGGAGGGTGGTAGACAGAGGCGTTCCCAAGTGGCCACTGCTTTTTTCTGTTATATATAAATGGCTTAGATATTGGAATACAGAATAAAATTTTACAATTTGGAACAGTGAAAAACAGTGAAGATGATACTAATTAACTGCAATGGGACACAGATAGGCTAGCAGATTGCGCAGACTAGAGGCAGATGGAATTTAATACAGAGAAGTGTGAAGCAATGCATTTTGGCAGAAGGGATAGGGAGAGTCAACATAGACTTAATGGCACAGATCTAAAGAGTGTGCAGGAAGAGAGGGACCCTGGGGGTGTATGTGCATAGACCTTTGAAGGTGGTCAGACAAATTGAGAGAACAGTTGGCAGAGCACATGGTATCTTGGGCTTCCTAAATAAAAGAGACATTGAGAATAAAAGCAGGGAAGTTACGCAGAATCTTTATAAAGCTCTGGTTAGGCCCCAACTAGGGTATTGTGTTCAGTTCTGGTTATCACACTTTAGGAAGGATGTGAGGGTCCTTGAAAGAGTGCGGAGGAGATTTACCAGAATGGTCCCAGGGATGGGGGATTTTAGTTACAAGGATGGGTTGGAGAAGCTGGGGTTGTTCTCCTTGGAGCAAAGTAGAATGAGGGGAGATTTGATAAAGGGGGACAAGATGATGACAGACTTAGATAAGGTAGATGAGGAAAAGCTGTTGCCATTAGCTGGTACATAAGGTTTTGGTTAATAATGGGGAAGAGCTTGCAACAATCTAAAGTGGAAGTTCTAAATTGGAAGAGGGCTAATTTCAATGTGATAAGAAAGGGTTTAGGGCGTTGGGGGGAGGCACAGATTTGGGGGTCTTGGGCAAGAACTGCAGGGGGGAATGTGAGGAGGAGCTTGTTTACACAGCGAGTGGTAATGACTGGAACTCGCTGCCCACCCTGTGTGGTGAAAACGAAGATGATCAGTGATTTTAAAAGGAAATTGGATGGACACTTGAAGGAAATAAACTTACAAGATTACAGGGATAGAACGAGGGAATGAGAATGACTGGATTGCTCTACAGAGAGCCAGCATGGACTTGATGGACAGAATGGCCTCCTGCTATGTTCTACTGACTCTATGCAAGGTAGAACAAGCATAGCAATGGGATAGACATATAGGATAGCTGACCCCCCACCCCTCCCCTTTCCCCACCACTCCGCTCTCAGAGACATCCTCAGAGATCTTGTTGGGGGCTTTCAGGGTCTAAAGAGAAATGTTGTTCCCAGCAAATGGGAAGAGGTCAGGTTTTGAAACCAAGCAGGCAAGTGGCTAAGGAAGTGAGAGTAGGACTGTGATCCATTGTTCACTCAGAGGAGTGGGGTAGGCAATGGTGTAGTGGTATTGTCGCTGGGCTAGTAATCCAGAGACCCAGGGAAATGCTCTGTCCACCCGGGTTCAAACCCCACCACAGCAGATGGTGGAATTTGAATTCAATAAAATTCTGGAATTAAAAGTGCAATGATGACCATCAAACCCTTGTCAATTGTTGCAAAAACCCACCTCTAGGGAAGGAAATCTGCCATCTTTACCTGGTCTGGCCTACATGTGACCCACAGCAAGGTGGTTGGCTCAAAATGCCCTCTGAACTAGGGCAATTAGGGCTGGGTAATAAATGCTGGCCTAGCCAGTGACACCCACATCCCGTGAACAAATAAAAAAAAGTGTCTTAGGATCCCAGCTGAAGTTACCCCTGGATAAGCCAGATCTGAGGGTGGAACCCAGCTTGATAGATCCTAACTTTTATTTTTTGCTTAGATACATGGAGAGTGGCTACTGAACAGTCACAGGAGTCAGCTAATGAACTTCTAACAAAGGAATAAACAAGAAAATATGAACTATATTACAGTACTCCACAATTATACCCTTACAGATACATACAGATTTGTAAGGAAAACACAAGTTACAAAAGATATCTTATACTCTAATGTTCACAGTAAGTGCACAGTCCATGTAAACCAATAGGCAACCTGTGGTCAGACACACCGCACTCTGAAATCAAGTGACAGATGGCACCTCAACCAGATGCTATGGATCTCTCCTCAACTCCTCCCCAGAAGCTTGTCACAACGTGAGCCAACCAGTCTCACTGAACACCGTCTTTCACATGAGGCTTTCCAATCTCCACTCTCCAGGAACTGACTTTGGAATTTTCTCCCAAACCAACACTTTCTCTCAGGCACCTTCCACAAGGGTTCACCTCCCGGGTTTCGAACTCTCCTTCTGATGCTCCTCTCCCCGGGTCACCACATGCGTTCAAAGCTCTCTCACCGACTCAGCCATCAACCTTGCACCACTGCTTCACATGCCCATAGCGAAGATTTACAGACTTTCAGCCGTCTCTTTGGACCTTCTGACTTCTCACAAGCCTTTATGTTGCTTTGAATCTGCTTGCTGCAGCTTTTCTCTCTCTAAGCCTGAAGCCTGGAGCCTTCCTCTGCTTTTCACTCTTAACTTCACTAACAGGACCTTTTCGAGGCCCCTGTCCTTCCTTTGACGAGAAGGTCTTCTTGGGACCTTCTCCTGCTCCACTCCCCTGGATTTTGGGGATTTTCTTCTTTAGTTTGGAACCTGCTATATGTCCCTTTCCATCTCCTGCCTGTCCTGGCACCTCCTTTAAACTGGACTCTAACTGCTGTATTTTGTGTTTGTGCGTGTGTGTGTGGGGGGGTGGGTGTCCCTCTCTGGACCCCTGTTGCTCAGCAGCAGCACAGTTTACTCTATGCTTGTGTTTGCTTTAACTTCTCTTCAGGAGTTGTAAATCTCATTAGAAATGCAGGTACACAAACAGCTTCAGACCTGCTGTCTCCCTCAAAAATTAAACTAGATCCCAGGTTTCACCTTTTAACCCACAATTAGAAAAAAATATAAATTAAATTTAAACTTAAAGATATTCTTTATTCCTAACACACCCAAATATACATAACTTAATTAAACTATTGCCTACCAGCTGTCACATGACTCTTGCACACTGGTCCACCAGTTCAGGAGGGTTTCCAAGACATTTGTATTGTCTCATGGTGTCTCCCATATTACAAGTGAGCTGGAGCAGATTTTAGAGACGGAGGCAGGAGTGGAGCGGGTCCATGTCGGAGGGGACTGGACCCTTCAAACTCAGCTGAGCTGGTCATTGACACTGAAGCTCACGGTCCATCGACAAAGAGGAATATTCTGAAGCAGCAGCAGAATATGTGTGAGGTTCTGTCAGCATTTCCAGCCGCAATGTGCATCACTGGAGAGAGATTGAAAGAGCCCATCTCTAGAATGAGCGCCATGATGTCTCAGGCCTTTGCGCAGATGTCCACCTGCATGAAAAGAATGGCCATCCGTATGGAGCATCAGTAATAGCATGTAACTGAGTGTCTGCTGGCCTTCACCAATGGCCTTCACACTGCCAGTTTAACTAGGATGAAGGAAAGTCTTGTCCTGGTTATTCAGTGCCCCAATGAAGTGGACAAATACTCTCCAGCTCTGGGCTAAAATGAAAGTGTGGGTGGCTCATATGGGAAGATGGCAACAGGAGTAAAAAAAGACCTTGTAGTTTCAGGAGGGAAATCACTTGTGGGTTTAAAAATGTGTTACATTGTCACTTTTATTGTAAATGTTTAGAAGGTAGCGTTTATCTCCAAGGTGCCATCTGCTGATGTCATTTGAAGATATGAATAACTTTTTTTTTATTCATTCATGGGATGTGGGCATCGCTGGCTTGGCCAGCATTTATTGCCCAAGCCTAACTGCCCTTGTTCAGAGGGCACCACTGTGGGTGATTTGGCAGCGTCCTGGGTATCTTGTACAGACATGTGTGATAATCTTCCAGTTACATAAGAGGTGAACATTATTAGGGTGGAATCCGCTTTGATTGGTAAATGCTGCTGGTTGAGTGGGGGTAAATGGCAGTGCTGGCAATCATGGCACTAGACACCTGAGAGATCCACCTGTACACTTCAGATTGAGAAATTCTCCAGGTGTCACAGCAGATTCCTGGAAGGAGCCAGAGACACTGTCCACCTGACCCACTTGGCAGGAGTTGCCAGCAATGATCTGTTGTAAAAGTCTGGGCCCCCTGAGGCATTGGCGCTCAGGCATGTCCATAAAGCTGATCCACTGCCTGTATACCCTGTGTTGGGGGAATAACCTCCTCTGAGCTGGAGCTCCATGTTAATCCCCTCTGTCATTTGGAGAGGCAAGTGGGTGAGGAGAAGGCTGCTGCTGCTATTGATATTGCTCCCCCTGCTCCTGCTGTTACTGCTTCTATTGTTTCTCATCAGAGATCAAGGTGGATCTGCATAAGCTGCTCCCATGTTACTGTGAAGGCTGACAGCTGGAAGTTCAAATCAAAATGAGAAAATTCCAAGGTAACAGAAATGAACGGACATCACCTCCAAGCCAGAGAAAGCACACTCTCAGAACAAATCCTGTCAGCAAAAAGCCTCTCACACTGTCACACACAACGTTCACCTGGGGAAGGCAGAGCTGTCCCACCCCCAGTGATAAAGGCACCTGTTGTAGAGAGGCCAAGAGAGTGGGGAGTGTCAGAGAGAAACAGAGACACCCGGAGGGGGGGTGGGGGGGGGGCTCTGTACACACAGAAGTGGATAACACACCTGGGGGGAGGGGGGTATATCGTACACCCTGGGTGGGGGGGGTATATCGTACACCCTGGGGGGGAGGGGGGTATATCGTACACCCTGGGTGGGGGGGGTATATCGTACACCCTGGGGGGAGGGGGATATATCATACACCCTGGGTGGGGGGGGTATATCGTACACCCTGGGTGGGGGGGGTATATCGTACACCCTGGGGGGGGGGGGGGGGGATATATCGTACACCCTGGGGGGGGGGTATATCATACACCCTGGTGGGGGGGTATATCATACACCCTGGTGGGGGGGTATATCATACACCCTGCTGGGGGGGTATATCATACACCCTGCTGGGGGGGTATATCATACACCCTGCTGGGGGGGTATATCATACACCCTGGTGGGGGGGTATATCATACACCCTGGTGGGGGGGTATATCATACACCCTGGTGGGGGGGTATATCATACACCCTGGTGGGGGGGTATATCATACACCCTGGTGGGGGGGTATATCATACACCCTGGTGGGGGGGTATATCATACACCCTGGTGGGGGGGTATATCATACACCCTGGTGGGGGGGTATATCATACACCCTGGGGGGTACTTTGGGGGGGTTGGGCTGTTCCAAGTTGGCGGGGGGGTGTTTTTAAAAGGAAAATGAAGGTTTTTAATTAAACAATGAAATGAGCAGCTGTTTAACCAGGGGTGAGGGCCCCACTTCACATCCCCAAACACCCCCCACCCACAAACAGCACCCCCCAAACACGCACCCCCCAAACACCCACCCCCCCCAAACACCCACCCCCCCAAACAGCAGCCCCCAAACACCCACCCCCAAACAGCACCCCCCCAAACACCCACCCCCCCAAACAGCAGCCCCCAAACACCCACCCACAAACAGCACCCCCCAAAACACCCACCCCCCAAAACACCCACCCCCCAAAACACCCACCCCCCAAAACACCCACCCCCCAAAACACCCACCCCCCAAAACACCCACCCCCCAAAACACCCACCTCCCAAACACCCACCCCCCAAACACCCACCCCCGCACAAACAGCACCCCCCAAACACCCCCCCACCCACAAACAGCACCCCCGAACACCCACCTTCCAAACACCCACCCCCCAAACACCCACCCCCGCACAAACAGCACCCCCCAAACACCCCCCACCCACAAACAGCACCCCCCAAACACCCACCCCCAACAAACAGCACCCCCCAAACACCCCCCCCACCCACAAACAGCACCCCCCAAACACCCCCCCCACCCACAAACAGCACCCCCCAAACACCCACCCAGAAACAGCACCCCCCAAACACCCACCCCCCAAACACCCACCCAGAAACAGCACCCCCCAAACACCCACCCCCCCAAACACCCACCCCCCCAAACACCCACCCCCCCAAACACCCACCCCCCCAAACACCCACCCAGAAACAGCACCCCCCCAAACACCCCCCCCCCACAAACAGCACCCCCCAAACACCCACCCAGAAACAGCACCCCCCAAACACCCACCCCCCCAAACACCCACCCCCCCAAACACCCACCCCCCCAAACACCCACCCAGAAACAGCACCCCCCAAACACACCCCCCCCAGAAACAGCACCCCCCAAACACCCACCCCCCCAAACACCCACCCCCCCAAACACCCACCCAGAAACAGCACCCCCCCAAACACCCACCCCCCCAAACACCCACCCCCCCAAACACCCACCCCCACAAACACCCACCCCCCAAACACCCACCTCCCAAACACCCACCTCCCAAACACCCACCCAGAAACAGCACCCCCCAAACACCCCCCCCCACAAACAGCACCCGCCAAACACCCACCCCCCAAACACCCACCTCCCAAACACCCACCTCCCAAACACCCACCCAGAAACAGCACCCCCCAAACACCCCCCCCCACAAACAGCACCCCGCCAAACACCCACCCCCCAAACACCCACCTCCCAAACACCCACCTCCCAAACACCCACCTCCCAAACACCCACCTCCCAAACACCCACCTCCCAAACACCCACCCCCCAAACACCCACCTCCCAAACACCCACCTCCCAAACACCCACCTCCCAAACACCCACCCAGAAACAGCACCCCCCAAACACCCCCCCCCACAAACAGCACCCGCCAAACACCCACCCCCCAAACACCCACCTCCCAAACACCCACCTCCCAAACACCCACCCCCCAAACACCCACCTCCCAAACACCCACCTCCCAAACACCCACCTCCCAAACACCCACCTCCCAAACACCCACCTCCCAAACACCCACCTCCCAAACACCCACCCAGAAACAGCACCCCCCAAACACCCCCCCCACAAACAGCACCCCCCAAACACCCACCCCCCAAACACCCACCCCCCAAACACCCACCCCCCAAACACCCACCCCCCAAACACCCACCTCCCAAACACCCACCTCCCAAACACCCACCCCCCAAACACCCACCTCCCAAACACCCACCCAGAAACAGCACCCCCCAAACACCCCCCCCCCCACAAACAGCACCCCCCAAATACCCACCCCCCAAACACCCACCCCCCCAAACACCCACCTCCCAAACACCCACCCCCCAAACACCCACCCCCCAAACACCCACCCCCCAAACACCCACCCCCCAAACACCCACCCCCCAAACACCCACCCCCCAAACACCCACCCCCCAAACACCCACCTCCCAAACACCCACCTCCCAAACACCCACCTCCCAAACACCCACCCAGAAACAGCACCCCCCAAACACCCCCCCCCACAAACAGCACCCCCCAAATACCCACCCCCCAAACACCCACCCCCCCAAACACCCACCCCCCCAAACACCCACCCCCCCAAACACCCACCCCCCCAAACACCCACCCCCCAAACACCCCCCACACACAAACAGCACCCCCCAAACATATCCCCCCTTAAAAACACCTCCCCACACACAAACAGCACCCCCCAAACACATCCCTCCTCAAAAACACCCCCGAAACACTCCCCCAAACAATCCCCCAACAAACAGCACCCCCCAAATACCCCCCAACAAACAGCACCCCCCAAATACCCCCCCAACAAACAGCACCCCCCAAATACCCCCCCAACAAACAGCACCCCCCAAACACCCCCCCCACCATAAACAGCACCCCCCAAATACATCCCTCATCAAAAACACCCCCCCAAACAGCCCCCCAACACCCCCCCCCACAAACAGCACCCCCCAAACACCCCCCCCCCACACACAAACAGCACCCCCCAAACACATCCCTCCTCAAAAACACCCCCCCCCAAACACACATCCCCAACACCCCCCCTAAACACCCCCCCAAACACACATCCCCAACACCCCCCCAAACACACATCCCAAACACACATCCCAACACCCCCCCAAACACCCCCCCAAACACACATCCCCAACACCCCCCCAAACACACATCCCAAACACACATCCCCAACACCCCCCCAAACACCCCCCCAAACACACATCCCCAACACCCCCCCAAACACCCCCCCCAAACAAACATCCCCAACACCCCCCCCAAACACCCCCCCAAACAAACATCCCCAACACCCCCCCCAAACACACATCCCCAACACCCCCCCTAAACACCCCCCCCAAACACACATCCCAAACACACATCCCCAACACCCCCCCAAACACACACCTCACCCCCAAACTTCAACTTAACAAGTGGCTCAAAGTTTCTAAGGGAACTGTCGCAACTTATTGGGAAACTTGTAAAAAAGTTTAAAGCGAGGATGGGAAAAGAGAGAATTTCAAACTGCGGGGAATTCGCAGGGGGAAAATCCTCCGTCAACATCAGCAGAGCTGGAAGCGGCTGCGGATAATTCCAGAGATTTCACTTTGCAAGTTGCAGGGTAGAGAGAGAGGTTGATGTACCTGGCGGACTGGCGGATAGAGCTCTCCTTCCTCGGGATTCACTCGGTGGAGAAGTTGCGGGAGCCTGGGCCGTTGCATCAGCCTCTGTTTTTATTCGGATTCCAAATTCTGGGAGGGTTTGGGAATGCGGAACCACTCCGGATCCAAACTCACGTCATTCCGTCTCCATAGCTCAGCCCTAGCGACCAAAACAACAGAGAAACTTCAGAAAAAATACTGCAGACAAACTGTGATTAAAATAGACAGAGAGAGGAAAGTATAAATCAGAGAGAGAGAGAAGCAGAAAGAAACACCAGGAGAGAGAGAAAGACAGTAATAAAAACAGAAAAACACAGAGGGTGAGATAAACAGAGAACTGGACAGAGGGAGAGAGAGAGAGTAACACACAAAAAACAGAGAGGAGCATTTGTCCGCCGGCTCCACCAATGTGTTTGTGTCCTTTTGAAATTCTACACTCTCCTCACAGTTTACAACCATTCCAAACTGAAGTGGGCAGATGGTTGGAAGATGAAGTTCAATGCGGAGATGAGTGAGATGATGCATTTTAGTTGGAAGAACATGGAGAGACAGTATAAAATAGGGTGCAGGAGCAGACGGACCTGGGTGTACATGTGCATGAATCATTGAAGGTGGCAGGACAGGTTGAGAGAGCAGTTAATAAAGCATACAGTATCCTGGGCTTTATTTACAGGGGCACAGAGTACAAGAGCAGGGAGGCTATGCTGAATTTGTACAGGAGACTAGTTCAGCCTCAGCTGGAGTATTGTATCCAGTTCTGGGCACCACACTTTATGAAGGATGTGAAGGCATTGGGGAGAGTACAGAAAAGATTCACCAGAATAATCCACCTCATTCCCAAAAAGCAGCTCGAGCAGTGCCTCCTTTCTCATTGGACTGGACACATACTGCTGTAGGAAATTCTCCTGCATGCATTTGAGGAATTCTTGCCCCACTTTGCCCTTTACACTATCTCAATTTCAGGCTGGAATTTTCAGCTCCTGCTAGCAGCAAGAATCGGCTCAGGTAAGTCCGGAAAATTTGGGCAGCAGCCAAGAGTCCATTGACTTTGGGAAATCCTGCCCTGTATTTGGATAAAGTCCCCATTATCACTACCCTATCATTTTTGCACTTCTCTGTGATTTCCTTGCAGATTTGTTCCTTTACATTCTTCCCAATAGTTGGTGGCCTATAGACTACACCGAGCAGCGTAATTTCACCTTTTTTTGTTCCTTAGCTCTAGCCAAATAAATCCTGTCCTTGACCCCTTGGGGATCTCCTCTTTCTCCAGCACAGCAATGCTCACCTTAACCAATACCCCACCCCTCCTCCTTTCCTTCCTTTCCTATCTCTTCTGAACACCTTGTACCCGGGAATATTTAACACCCAGTCCTGCTCTTCCTTGAGCCAGGTCTCTGTTATCACCACATCATCATATTGCCACATGGCAATCTGTGCCTGTAACTCCCCAATCTTATTTACCACATTCTATCCATTCACATACATGCACTGTAACTTGGGCGTGCTCATACAAGGAATGCAGGAAGTTAACAAGGAAGGCAAATGGCATGTTGGCCTTGACTGCGAGGGGATTGGAGGACAAGAATAAAGAAGACTTGCTACAGTTGTACAGGGTTTTGGTGAGACACATCTGGAATACTGTGTGCAGTTTTGGTCTCCTTATTTAAGAAAGGATATACTTGCATTGGGGGCATTAGGGTGAAGGGTCACTAGATTGGTCCCTGGGATGAGGGGGTTGTCCTATGATGAGAGGCTGAGTAAATTGGGTTTATATTCTCTGGAGTTTAGAAGAATGAGAGGTGATCTCATTGAAACCTACAAGATTCACAGGGTAGATACTGAGAGATTGTTTCCCCTGGGCAGAGAATCTAAAACATGGAGACACAGTCTCAGGATAAGGGGCTGATTATTTCGGGCTGAGATGAGGAGAAATTTCTTCACTCAAAGGGCTGAGTCTTTGGAATTCCCTACCCCAGAGGGTTGTGGATACTCCATTGTTGAATATGTTTAAGAATGGGATAGATGGATTTTCAGTGTCTCAGTGAATTAAGGGATATAGGAGCAGAGAGGGAAAGTGGAGTTGAAGCCTGAGATCAGCCATGATCACATTGAATGGTGGAGCAGGCTCCTCCTCCTGTTCCCATTTCTTGTGTTCTTGTGTAACCCTGATTTAGACATTACTACATTCTCCCTTACTGTGACCACCGCCTAATAACATTCTGGTGATATTTATCTTTCCCAATATCCTGTGACCCTTGGTATTCCTTTCTAGGGTCACCTCCTGGTATCGACACCCTTGACAAGTTGGCTTAAACGCTCCCCAATGGCATGAGCAAAGCACCCCACAAGGAGCGACATCCCATCTCTAATTAGGTCTAATATGTCCAGACTGTGTTGGTCCCGGCCAGAAACAAGTCAGGCTGGTCACACATTGCAATCTGAGTAATTCCAGATAAAATGGAGTATTTGTAAAGTGCAGCAGATTCCACTTAATGTGCAGGTGTTGACCAGCAGGACAAAATATTCCACAATTACAGTGCTTCATGGTGTCAATGTAGGGGGAGTTTTACTCTGTATCTAACCCTGTGCTGTACCTGTCCTGGGAGTGTTTGATGGGGACAGTGTAGACGGGGCTTTACTCTGTATCTAACCCCGTGCTGTACCTGTCCTGGGAGTGTTTGATGGGACAGTGTAGAGGGGGCTTTACTCTGTATCTAACCCCGTGCTGTACCTGTCCTGGGGGCGTTTGATGGGGACAGTGTAGAGGGAGCTTTACTCTGTATCTAACCCTGTGCTGTACCTGTCCTGGGAGTGTTTGAAGGGGACGGTGTAGAGGGTGCTTTACTCTGTATCTAACCCTGTGCTGTACCTGTCCTGGAAGTGTTTGATGGGGACAGTGTAGACGGGGCTTTACTCTGTATCTAACCCCGTGCTGTACCTGTCCTGGGAGTGTTTGATGGGACAGTGTAGAGGGGGCTTTACTCTGTATCTAACCCCGTGCAATACCTGTCCTGGGGGCGTTTGATGGGGACAGTGTAGAGGGAGCTTTACTCTGTATCTAACCCTGTGCTGTACCTGTCCTGGGAGTGTTTGATGGGGACAGTGTAGAGGGAGCTTTACTCTGTATCTAACCCCGTGCTGTACCTGTCCTGGGAGTGTTTGAGTGTTTGACTGGTTGGGAAGGGATCATCCTCCTTTACTGACAATGCTCCCTTAACTGAACAGAAAAGATGTAAACGGAACCCTGAAACAGCGAATGTACATATCCATTGTGGAACTCTCAGAAAGGAATGAGGTACCAATCACTTTCCCATTGTATCTAGTAATGGACATTGAACCTGACCTGAGGCCAGAGCCTGTCCTGAGTGTTAAACTGCTGTAGCATGGTCTGGCTCCTCTCAGGCCAGCAGACAGCTGGTGACTGTCGGCAGTCAATGTGGCTGTTCGTGTGAATGCTGACACCTGGCAGTCACTTACACTGATTCTCAAAGGCCTGGAAACAGTAGCTATTTCCCAGCATTATTTAAACAAGTGGCACTTTGGCTGCGGTTCTCTCACATTGTGACAGTACACAGTGTAAACATACAGCCAGTTCAGAATGTCAAACTGCACATGGCACTGATTCACAACAGCTGATGATGTACTTGTTCATAATGTGATTCTCTGAAATGCAGCAGTTTGTATCTGGGTGCAGGTGGGAATGAAAGACTGTATTTTCTAGCAGTCAAATTAAAACTGTGCAATTAGCACAGCATCCCTCGTCTGTGAATGATTAGGATTCTCTAAACAACATGACACAATCCGTTACAAATTACAGAAACATTAGTTCAGTAATCAACTTTAAAAATGGGAAACAATGTTGCTTTGTGCCTGTGTGTGTTAGACTATAAAAACACAAGAAATAGGAACAAGAGTAGACCATTCGGCCCATCGAGCCTGCTTCACCGTTCAATACGATCATGGCTGATCTTGGGCTTCAACTCCATTTCCCTACCCACTCCCCATATCCCTTAATTCCCGGAGAGACCAAAAATCTGCTTATCCAGTCTGAAATGTATTGAATGATGCAGCAACCACAACCCTCTGGAGTAGAGAATTCCAAAGATTCAGCCCTTTGAGCGAAGTAATTTCTCCTCATCTCAGTCCTAAATGACCAGACCCTTTATCCTGAGACTGTGCCCCCGTGTTTGAGATTCCCCAGCCTGGGGGAAACAATCTCTCAGTATCTCCCCTGTCAAACCCCTTCAGAATTGTAGGTTTCAATGAGATCGCCTCTCATTCTTCTAAACTCCAGAGAATATAAACCCAATTTACTCAGCCTCTCATCATAGGACAACCCCCTCATCCCAGGGACCAATCTAGTGACCCTTCACTGTACCGCCCCCAACACAAGTATATCCTTCCTTAAATATGGAGATAAAACTGCACACTGTATTCCAGATGTGTCCTCACTAAAACCCTGTACAACTGTAGCAAGACTTCTTTATTCTTGTCCTCCAATCCCCTTGCAGTCAAGGCCAACATGCAATTTGCCTTCCTAATTGTTTGCTATACCCGCATGCTAACTTTCTGCGATCCTTGTATGAACACACCCAAGTCTCTCTGAACATCAACATTTACAAATTTCACACCTTTTAAAAATTATTCTGCTTTTTTATTCTTACAACCAAAGTGAATAACTTCATACTTCCCTACATTATACTCCATCTGCCATCTTGTTGCCAACACACTTAACCTGTCTATATCTCTTTGCAGCCTCTGTGTCCTTCCCAAAGCTTACCTTCCCACCCAGCTTGGTATCATCAGCAAACTTAGACACATTACTCTCCGTCTCTTCATCTAAGTCATTGATATAGATTGTAAATAGCTGACGCCCCAACACTGATCCTTGCAGTGCCAACTTGAAAAAGACCCATTTATGCCCACTCTGCTTTCTATCCTTTAACCAATCCTCTATACACATGCGTATTACTCCCGACTCCCGACTCCCTGAGCCTTTATCTTGTTTATTAACCTTTTGTGTGGCACCTTATCAAATGCCTTTTGGAAATCTAGATATACAACATCTACTGGTTCCCCTTTATCTACCATACTAGTTACAGGCAATGACCATCTCCAACAAGAGAGAATCTCACCATCTCCTCTTGACATTCAATGGCATTATCATTGCCGAATCCCCCACTATCAACATCCCGGAGGATAGCATTGACCAGAAACTGAACAGGACTAGCCATATAAATACTGTGGCTACAAGAGCAGGTCAGATCCTGCGATGAGTAACTCACCTCCTGACTCCCCAAAGCCTGTCCACTATCTACAAGGCACAAGTCAGGAGTGTGATGGAGTATTCTCCACTTGCCTGGATAAGTGCAGCTCCAACAACACTCAAGAAGCTTGACACCATCCAGGACAAAGCAGCCCACTTGATTAGCACCACATCCACAAACATTCACTCCTACCACCACCGGCGCACAGTAGCAGCAGTGTGTGTACCATCTACAAGATGACTGCAGGAATTCACCAAGGCTCCTTAGACAGCACCCTCCCAGCCCATTCTGCTAGTTGCAGGTTTAATTCTGCTCATTGTGTCTTTAATTCCGCTAATTATGGGTTTATTTCTGTTAATTGCAGGTTTTCTCACTAATTGTGGGTTTAATTCCACTAATTATGGTTTCATTCCGCTAATTGTGACTTTAATTCTGCTAATTACAGTTTTACGCGTTAATTATGGGTTTAATTCAACTAATTACGGGTTTAATTCCGCTAATTATGGTTTAATTCCGCTAATTGCGGTTTTTCCCGCTAATTGCGGGTTTAGTTCCGTTAATTATGGTTTAATACCGCTAATTGCGGTTTTTCCCGCTAATTGCAGGTTTAATTCCGCTAATTAGGGGTTTAATTTCGCTAATTGCGGTTTTTCACGCTAATTGTGGGTTTAATTCCGCTAATTATGCGTTTACTTTCGCTAATTGCGGTTCTTCACGCTAATTGTGGGTTTAATTTCGCTAATTGCGGTTTTCCCGCTTATTGCGGCTTTTCCTGTTAATTGTGGGTTTAATTCTGCTAATTACGGGTTTAATTCCGCTAATTGCGGTTTCTCCCGTTAATTGTGGGTTTAATTCCGCTAATTGCGGTTTCTCCCGTTAATTGCGGGTTTAATTCCGCGAATTGTGGGTTTAATTCCGCGAATTGTGGGTTTGCAGGACTCTGGGGTGTTCCCGGGATCCCTTGGCGCCACATTGTTGTCCCGTTGTCTAGGAAACAACAACGTCATGTTCGCTCCAAATATGGACATAGCTACCGGCCGGTGCGGAGCTGATCCGGATTCATAACAAAACCGATGGAAGTGAGACATCGGAGAGAGGGGAGAGATAGAGAGAATGAGGTACACAGAGATAGAGAGTGAGGTACACAGAGAGAATGAGGTACACAGATAGAGAGAGTGAGGTACACAGAGAGAATGAGGTACACAGAGATAGAGAGAGTGAGGTACACAGAGAGAGTGAGGTACACAGAGAGAATGAGGTACACAGAGATAGAGAGAATGAGGTACACAGAGAGAGTGAGGTACACAGAGAGAATGAGGTACACAGAGAGAATGAGGCACACAGAGATAGAGAGAATGAGGCACACAGAGATAGAGAGAGTGAGGTACACAGAGATAGAGAGAATGAGGAACACAGAGATAGAGAGAGTGAGGTACAACAATAGACTGAGGTACACAGAGAGAATGAGGTACACAGAGATAGAGAGAGTGAGGTACACAGAGAGAATGAGGTACACAGAGATAGAGAGAGTGAGGTACACAGAGAATGAGGTACACAGAGAGAGTGAGGTACACAGAGAGAGTGAGGTACACAGAGAGAATGAGGTACACAGAGATAGAGAGAATGAGGTACACAGAGAGAGTGAGGTACACAGAGAGAATGAGGTACACAGAGAGAATGAGGCACACAGAGATAGAGAGAATGAGGCACACAGAGATAGAGAGAGTGAGGTACACAGAGATAGAGAGAATGAGGAACACAGAGATAGAGAGAGTGAGGTACAACAATAGACTGAGGTACACAGAGAGAATGAGGTACACAGAGATAGAGAGAGTGAGGTACACAGAGAGAATGAGGTACACAGAGATAGAGAGAGTGAGGTACACAGAGAATGAGGTACACAGAGAGAGTGAGGTACATAGAGAGAATGAGATACACAGAGATAGAGAGAATGAGGTACACGGAGATAGAGAGAGTGAGGTACACAGAAAGAGAATGAGGTACACAGAGATAGTGAGGTACACAGAGAGAATGAGGTACACAGAGATAGAGAGAGTGAGGTACACAGAGAGAATGAGGTACACAGAGAGAATGAGGCACACAGAGATAGAGGGAGTGAGGTACACAGAGATAGAGAGAATGAGGTACACAGAGATAGAGAGAGTGAGGTACAACAATAGACTGAGGTACACAGAGAGAATGAGGTACACAGAGATAGGAAGTGTGCGGTACACAGAGATAGATAGAGTGAGGTACACAGAGAAAGTGAGGTGCACAGAGATAGAGTGAGGCACACAGAGAGAGTGAGGTAAACAGAGACAGAGAGTAAGGTACACAGAGATAAAGAGAGTGAGGTACACAGAGATAGAGAGAGTGAGGTACACAGAGATAGATAGAGTGAGGTACACAGAGAGAATGAGGTACACAAAGAGAGTGAGGGACACAGAGATAGAGAGAGTGAGGTGCACAGAGAGAGTGAGGTGCACACGGTTAGAGAGTGAGTGAAGTGCACAGAGATAAAGAGAGTGAGGTGCACACAGAAAGAGAGAGTGAGGCACACAGAGATAGAGAGTGAGGCACACAAATAGAGTGAGGTACACAAAGAAAGAGAGGGTGAGGTACACAGAAATAGAGAAACATAAAAACATAGAAACTAGGAGCAGGAGTAGGCCATTCGGCCCTTTGAGCCTGCTCCGCCATTCATTATGATCATGGCTGATCATCCAACTCAATAGCCTGCTCCCGCTTTCTCTCCATATCCGTAGTTCTTTCTCGCCCCAAGAGCTATATCTAACTCCTCCTTGAAAACATACAATGTTTTGGTCTCAACTACTTTCTGTGGTAACGAATTCCACAGGTTCACCACTCTCTGGGTGAAGAAATTTCTCCTCATCTCTGTCCTAAATGGTCTACCCCATATCCTCAGACTGTGACCCCTGGTTCTGGACTCCCCCACCATCGGGAACATCCTTCCTGCATCTACCCTGTCTAGTCCTGTTAGAATTTTATAGGTTTCTATGAGATCCTCCACCCTCATTCTTCTGAACTCCAGTGAATATAATCCTAACCGACTCAAGCTCTCCTCATATGTCAGTCCCCGCCATCCCAGGAATCAGTCTGGTAAACCTTCGCTGCACTCCCTCTATAGCAAGAACATCCTCCCTCAGATAAGGAGACCAAAACTGCACACAATATTCCAGATGTGGTCTTGCCAAGTCCCTGTATAATTGCAGCAAGATATCCCTGTTCCTGTACTCTAATCCTCTGGATATGAAGGCCAACATACAATTTGCCTTCTTTACCGCCTGCTGCACCTACATGCTTACCTTCAGCGACTGGTGTACAAGGACACCCAGGTCTCGTTGCACATTCCCCTCTCTCAATTTATAGCCATTCAGATAATAATCTCTGTTTTTGCTACCAAAGTGGATAACCTCACATTTATCCACATTATACTGCATCTGCCATTCATTTGCCCACTCACTCAGCTTGTCCAAATCACACTGAAGCATTTCTGCATCCTCCTCACAGCTCACCCTCCCACCCAGCTTTGTGTCATCTGCAAATTTGGAGATGTTACATTTAATTCCCTCAACTAAATCATTAATATATATTGTGAATAGCTGGGGTCCCAGCACCGATCCCTGCTGTACCCCACTAGTCACTGCCTGCCATTCGGAAAAAGACCCATTTATTCCTCCTCTTTGTTTCCTGTCTGCCAACCAGTTTTCTATCCATCTCAATACACTACCCCCAATCTCATGCGCTTTAATTTTACACACCAATCTCTTATGTGGGACTTTGTCGAAAGCCTTCTGAAAGTCCAAATAAACCACATCCACTGGCTCCCCCTCATCAACTCTATTAGTTACATACTCAGAAAATTCCAGTTGATTTGTCAAGCATGATTTCCCTTTCATAAATCCATGCTGAGTCTGTCCAATTCTGCCACTGTTTTCCAAGTGCTCATCTATTAAATCTTTTATAATGGACTCTAGAATTTTCCCTATTACCAATGTCAGGCTGACTGGTCCATAATTCCCTGTTTTCTCTCTGCCTCCCTTTTTAAATAGTGGGGTTACATTAGCTACCCTCCAATCTGTAGGAACTGTTCCAGAGTCTATAGAATCTCAGAAGATGACCACCAATGCATCCACTATTTCTAGGGCCACTTCCTTAAATACTCTGGGATGTAGATTATCAGGCCCTGGGGATTTATCGGCCTTCAATCCCACCAACTTCCCCAACACCATTTCCCTTCTAATACTGATTTATTTCAGTTCCTCCCTCTCTCTAAACCCTGTGTTCCCCAACATTTCTGGTATGTTATTAGTGTCCGCCTTTGTGAAGACAGAACCAAAGTATATATTTAGCTGGTCAGCCATTTCTATGTTCCCCATTATAAATTCCCCTGTTTCTGACTGTAAGAGACCTACATTTGTCTTCACCAATCTTTTTCTCTTCACATACCTATAGAAATGTTTACAGTCAGTTTCTATGTTCCCTGCAAGCTTACTCTCGTCCTCTATTTTTCCTTTCTTAATCAATCCCTTGGTCCTCCTTTGCTGAATTATAAAGTGCTCCCAATCCTCAGCCATTGTTTTTTCTGGCCAATTTGCATGCCTCTTCCTTGGATCTAATACTATCTCTAATTTCCTTTGTAAGCCATGGTTTGGCCACATTTCCTGTTTTACTTTTGCACCAGACAGGAATAAACAATTGTTGCAGTTCACTCATGTGCTCTTTGAATGTTTGCCATTGCCTGTCCACCATCATCCCTTTAAGTAACATTTCTCAATCCATCATAGCCAACTAGAGCCTCATACCATCGTAGTTTCCTTTATTAAGATCCAGGACCCAAGTCTCATATTCAACTATGTCACTCTCCATCTTGATGAAGAATTCAATCATTTTATGGTCACTCATCCCCAAGGGACCTCGCACAACTAGATTGTCAATTATTCCCTTCTCATTACACACTACCCAGTCGAGGATGGCCTGTTCTCTCGTTGGTTCCTCTATGTATTGGTCCAGAAAACCATCCCGTATACACTCCAGGAATTCCTCCTCTGTGGTATTGTTACTAATTTGATTTGCCCAATCTATATGCAGATTAAAGTCACCCATAATTACAGATGTTCCTTTATTGCATGCATCTCTAATTTCCTGTTTAATGCCATTCCCAACATCACCACTACAGTTTGGGGGTCTATATACAACCCCCACTAACATTTTTTGCCTCTTTGTGTTTTTCAGCTCTACCCATACAGATTCCATATCGTTGGAGCCAATATATTTCCTCACTATTGCGTTAATTTCCTCTTTAACCAGCAAAGCAACTCCACCACCTTTTCCTTTTTGTCTGTTCTTCCTAAATACTGAATACCCCTGGATGTTCAGTTCCCATCCCTGGTCACCCTGCAGCCATGTCTCTGTAATCCCAACTATATCATACCTGTTTACATCTATTTGCACAGTTAATTCATCCATTTTATTGCGATTGCTCCTCGCGTTCAGGCACAAAGCCTTAAGGCTTGTCTTTTTCACATTACTTGTCCCGTCCCCACTATTTTTCACTGAGGAAAAGCTCAGCAGGTCTGGCAGCATCTGCGGAGAGGAACACAGTTAACGTTTCAAGTCCGTATGACTCTTCAACAGAACTGAGGGAATATAGAAATGAGGTGAAAAATAAGCTGGTTGGGGGGTGGGGGGGACAGGTAGAGTTGGATAGGGGGCCAGTGACAGGTGGAGGCAAAGAAGAGATTGCCAAAGACGTCATAGACAAAAGGACAAAGAGGTGTTAACGGTGGTGATATTAGCTGAGAAATGTGCTAATGGTGACATTAAGGGTAGAAAGCAGGACAAGCAAGGTACAGATAGTGCTGGTTGGTGTGGGGTAGGGGGAAGGGATTGAAATAGGCTAAAAGGTAGAGATAAAACAATGGATGGAAATACACTTAAAAATAATGGAAATAGGTGGGAAAAGAAAATCTATATAAATTATTGGAAAAAGGGAGATCGGAAAGGGGGTGGGGATGGAGGAGAGAGTCCTTTGCCTCCACCTATCACTGGCCCTCTATCCAGCTCTACCTGTCCCACCAACCCCCTTAAACCAGCTTATATTTCACCTCATTTCTATATTCCCTCAGTTCTGTTGAAGAGTCATACGGACTCGAAATGTTAACTGTATCCCTCTCCGCAGATGCTGTCAGACCTGCTGAGTTTTTCCAGGTATTTTTGTTTTTGTTTCAGATTTCCAGCATCTGCAGTATTTTGCTTTTATTTTCCACTGAGGCCCTGTTTGATTCTTGCCCTTGATTTCTCTGACTATCACTTTTCTTATTCCGCTTTCTGTCTTTTGTTCTTGTCCATGATTCCCCCTCCTCTGACTCCCTGCATAGGTTCCCATCGCCCTGCCATTTTAGTTTAAACCCTCCCCAACCACTCTAGCAAATATTCCCCCTAGGACATCAGTCCCAGTCCTGCCCAGGTGTAACCCGTCCAGTTTGTACCGGTCCCACCTCCCCCAGAACCAGTCCCAATACCCCAGCAATCTGAAACCCTCCCCCTCACACCATCTCTTCAGCCACGTATTCGTCCGATATATCCTGCAATTTCTACTCTGACTGGCATGTGGCACTGGTAGTAATCCTGAGATCACTACCTTTGAGGTCCTACTTTTCAACTTACTTCCTAACTCCCTATATTCTGCTTTTAGGACCTCATCCCTTTTTTTTAACCTATGTCACCCTCCCCCTTCAGAATGTCCTCTAACCGCTCTGAGACATCTTTGACCCTGGCACCAGGGAGTCAACATGCCATCCTGGAGTCTCATTTGAGGCCACAGAAACACCTATCTATTGCCCTTCCAATTGAATCCACTATAACTATTGCATTCCCACACTTTTTACTCCTCCCCTGTGCAGCAGAGCTAACCGTGGTGCAACAAATTTGGCTGCTGCTGCTTTCCCCTGAGAGGCCATTCCCCCCAACAGTATCCAAAGCGGTATATCTGTTTTCAGGGGAATAGCCACAGGAGATTCCTGCACTGCCTGCCTAGTCCTCTTGCTCTGCCTGGTGAGACAGTGAGGTACACAGAGATAGAGAGAGTGAGGTACACAGAGATAGAGAGAGTGAGGTACACAGAGATAGAGAGAGTGAGGTACACAGAGATAGAGAGAGTGAGGTGCACAGAGATAGAGAGAGTGAGGTACACAGAGATAGAGAGAGTGAGGTGCACAGAGATAGAGAGAGTGAGGTGCACAGGGATAGAGAGAGTGAGGTACACAGAGATAGAGAGAGTGAGGTGCACAGAGATAGAGAGAGTGAGGTGCACAGAGATAGAGAGAGTGAGGTGCACAGAGATAAAGAGAGTGAGGTGCACAGAGATAGAGAGAGTGAGGTGCACAGAGATAGAGAGAGTGAGGTGCACAGGGATAGAGAGAGTGAGGTACACAGAGATAGAGAGAGTGAGGTGCACAGAGATAGAGAGAGTGAGGTGCACAGAGATAGAGAGAGTGAAGTGCACAGAGATAGAGAGAGTGAGGTGCACAGAGATAGAGAGAGTGAGGTACACAGAGATAGAGAGAGTGAGGTGCACAGAGATAGAGAGAGTGAGGTACACAGAGATAGAGAGAGTGAGGTGCACAGAGATAGAGAGAGTGAGGTGCACAGAGATAGAGAGAGTGAGGTGCACAGAGATAGAGAGAGTGAGGTACACAGAGAAAGAAAGAGTGAGGTGCACAGAGATAGAGAGAGTGAGGTACACAGAGATAGAAAGAGTGAGGTGCACAGAGATAGAGAGAGTGAGGTACACAGAGATAGAGAGAGTGAGGTACAGAGATAGAGTGAGGTGCACAGAGTGAGTGAGGTACACAGAGATAGATTGAGGTACACAGAGTGAGGTACACAGAGATAGAAAGAGTGAGGTACACAGAGATAGAGTGAGGTACACAGAGAGAGTGAGGTACACAGAGATAGAAAAAGTGAGGTACACAGAGAGAGAGGTACACAGATAGAGAGAGTGAGGTACACAAATAGAGTAAGGTAAACAGAGATAGAGAGAGTGAGGTACACAGAGATAGAGAGAGTGAGGTACATACAGAGAGAGAGAACAGGGTAGAAATAAACAGAAAAAGATAACGATGTGACAACAGCAATTTATGTACAATCTTTAACACAGAAGATCATTCCAAGGTATTTCACAGAAATAGAATGAGAAAAATGATTACAGCACTAATGAAGCAGACATTCTGAAGTGTAACTAAAACATTGTTCAGAGGTGACTTTTAATTGGGGAGAGAGAAGTGGGGAGGTTAGGATTGAAGTAGCAATGACCAGGTATTACAGCCAAAAGCAGACCATTCAGCCCAACAGGTTTATAACCCACATAATCTTCCTCCCACCCCTCCATCTCACCCTAGCAGCAGGTCCTTCTACTTCCTTCTCCCTCATGTGTTTATCCAGTTTCCTATTAAAGACATCAACACTATTCACCTTAACCACTCTTTGTTGTAGCAAGTTTCACCTTCTCCCCACTTGCTGGGTAAGGAGCGTTCTCTTGAATTCCCTGTTGGATTTATCAGTGACTGTCTTATATTTATAACCTCTGCTTTGGACTTCCCCACATGTGAAAAGAATTTTTTTACACCTATCCAGCCCTTTCATAACTTTAGAACAAAAAGAAACAGAAAGATTTACAGCACAGAAGAAGCCATTCGGCCCAAAGTGTCCATGCCAGCAATAAACAACCATCCAGTCTAATCCCACCTTCCAGATCTTGATTTGTATTCCCTGTCAATCTATTCTCAATCATCTGTAAAGTCATGGAAGGTGTCATCAAGAGTCCTATCAATCTGCACTTACTCACATATAACCTGCTCACTGATGCTCACTTTAGGTTCTTCCAGGACCCCTCCACTCCAGTCCCTGTTACAGTCTTGGTCCAAACATCGACCAAGGAGCTGAATTCCAGAGGGGAGGTGAACTGAGCTTCAAGAGCGATTTCACCAAGTGGCATCAAGGAGTAACATTTTTTTTTAAAGTGTTAAAAATTTAATTCCTTCTATCAAGTCACCCTTACATTTCCTTTTCTAGAGAAAAGAGTCCACTCTGTTCTACTTTTCCTAATATGTACCAGTCCTGGGATGATTCTAGGAATTTACTTACACCGACTCCAGCACTTCACTGAGCAAATAGAGTTCACTCTGGAGAAGTGTGAGGTAATGGATTTAGGGAGGGAAAACAAGACAAGAAAGTGGACTATAAATATTAGGATACTGAAAAGTGAAGAGGAACAGAGAGACCTTGGAGCGTATGTCTACTGATTCCTGAAGGTAGCATGTTTAAGAAGGCAGAAAGGATTGTAAGAGCAAGGAGGTTAAGCCAGAACTGTATAAAGCACTAGTTGGACCATAGCTAGAATACTGCGCACAGTTCTTTCAAGGCATTACAGGAAGGATATGATCACACTAGAGAGGCCACAGAAATTTACAAGGATTTTGCCAGGAATGAAGGATTTTAGTGGTGAGGAAAGATTGTATAGGATGGGGTTGATTTATTAGTGGTTTATAGTGTAATGAGGAGCCTAGCTGGAGTGGATAAGAAAGTCCTATTTACCTTAGCAGAGAGGTCACTAACGGGGGATTAGGAGGAAGGTAAAGAACATCAATTTCACCCAGAGGATGGTGGGGGTCTGGAACTCAGAGCCTGGAGGGCTGGCAGAGCCAGAAACCCTCATCATATTCAAAACAAACTTGGATATCCATTTGAAGTGCCATAGCCTTCAGTGCTAAGACCTAGAGCTAGATGGTGGGATTAGACTAAATAGCTCTTTCTGGGCCAGAACCAACACAATGGGCAAAATGGCCTCCTTCTGTAATTCTTTCTATGTTTCTAGAAGAACTGCTCACAGCATTGCAAGTGTGATCTAACCAAGATTGTGAAAGTATAACACAATTATATATTTTTCCATCCTTTTCTTGTAGAAATGAACTTCATTGCTTTGTTGCTCTTTATGGCTTTATTGCTACATTTACTGATTTATTTCTTTGTACCCCTCTGTTTATTACATAGCAATTGCATCTTTACTTAAATGGGGATTCACTTTTGCTCCTATACAGAGGAACAGACTATAGGAACACTTTCAAAGGGTTCTGTTGAAGGGTCATGAGGACTCAAAACGTCAAATCTTTTCTTCTCCACCGATGCTGCCAGACCTGCTGAGTTTTTCCAGGTAATTCTGTTTTTGTTTTGGATTTCCAGCATCCGCAGTTTTTTGTTTTTATAGGAACACTTTGTTGGGTTTGGGGGTGCATGTTTGTAATGTGTGTCTCTGTAAATAAAAGCTTGTAAATGTGTAAAGATTGGCTCCAGTTCTATTAGACCTTAAGACCATAAGACATAGGAGCAGAAATTAGGCCATTCAGCCCATCGAGTCTGCTCCGCCATTCATTCATGGCTGATAAGTTTCTCAACCCCATTCTCCCGTCTTCTCCCCATAACCTTTGATCCCCTTACCAATCGAGAACCTATCTATCTCTGTCTTAAATACACTCAATGACCTGGCCTCCACAGCCTTCTGTGGCAATGAATTCCATAGATTCACCACTCTCTGGCTAAAGAAGTTACTCCTCATCTCTGTTCTAAAAGGTCTTCCCTTTACTCTGAGGCTGTGCCCTCGGGTCCTAGTCTCTCTTACTAATGGAAACATCTTCCCCAAGTCCACTCTATGCAGGCCTTTCAGTATTCTGTAAGTTTCAATCAGATCCCCCCTCATCCTTCTAAACTCCATTGAGTATAGACCCAGAGTCTTCAAACGTTCCTCATATGTTAAGTCTTTCATTCCTGGGATTGTTCTCGTGAACCTCTTCTGGACCCTCTCCAGGCCCTTCACATTCTTCCTGAGATACAGGGCCTAAAATTTCTCACAATATTCTAAATGTGGTCTGACCAGAGCCTTTTAAAGCCTCACCAGCACATCCCTGCTTTTATATTCTAGTCCTCTCGAAATAAATGCCAACATTGCATTTGCCTTCCTAACTACCGACTCAACCTGCAAGTTAACCTTAAGAGAATCCTGGACTAAAACTCCCAAGTCCCTTTGCACTCCAGATTTCTGAATTCTCTCCCCATTTAGAAAATAGTCTATGCCTCTATACTTCCTACCAAAGTGCATGACCTCACACTTCCCCACGTTGTATTCCATCTGCCACTTCTTTGCCCATTCTCCTAACCTGTCCAAATCCTTCTGCAGCCTCCCCGCCTCCTCAATACTACCTGTCCCTCCACCTATCTTTGTATCATCTGCAAACTTAGCCAGGATGCCCTCAGTTCCTTCATCTAGATCATTAATGTATAAAGTGAAAAGTTGTGGTCCCAACACTGACCCCTGCGGAACTCCACTAGTCACCGGCCGCCATCCTGAGAAGGACCCCCTTATCCCCACTCTCTGCCTCCTGCCAGACAGCCAATCTTCTATCCATGCTAGTACCTTGCCTCTAACACCATGGGCTCTTATCTTACTGAACAGCCTCCTGTGCGGCACCTTGTCAAAGGCCTTCTGGAAGTCCAAGTAGATAACATTCATTGGCTCTCCTTTGTCTAACCTACTCGTTACCTCCTCAAAGAATTCTAACAGATTTGTCAGGCATGACCTCCCCTTGATGAAACCATGCTGACTTTGCCCTATTTTACCATGCACTTCCAAGTATTCTGAAATCTCGTCCTTAATAACGGACTCTAAATTCTTACCAACGACCGAGGTCAGGCTAATCGGCCTGTAATTTCCCGTCTTTTGCCTCACTCCCTTCTTAAACAGGGGGGTTACATTAGCGATTTTCCAGTCCTCTGGGACCCTCCCTGAGTCCAGTGATTCCTGAAAGATCACCACTAACGCCTCCACTATCTCTTCAGCTATCTCCTTCAGAACTCTGGGCTGTAATCCATCTGGTCCAGGTGATTTATCCACCTTCAGACCTTTCAGTTTTCCTAGCACCTTCTCCTTGGTAATGGCCACCATACTCACCTCTGCCCCCCAACTCTCTTGAACTTTGGGGATGTTACTCATGTCTTCCACCGTAAAGACTGACGCAAAGTACCTATTCCGTTCCTCCGCCATTTCTTTGTTCCCCACTACTACTTCTCCAGTGTCATTTTCCAGCGGCCCAATGTCCACTTTTGCCTCTCTCTTACCCTTTATATATCTAAAAACACTCTTGCAATCTTCTTTTATATTACTGGCTAGTTTACCCTCATATTTAATCTTCTCCCTCCTTATTTCTTTTTTAGTTGTCCTCTGTTGGTCTTTGTAGGTTTCCCAATCCCCTGGCTTCCGTGTGCTCTTCACCGCGTTGTATGCTTTCTCTTTAGCTTTTATGCTGTCCCTCACTTCCCTTGTCAGCCATGGTTGCCTCGTCCTCCCTTTAGTATGCTTCTTCTTCCTAGGGATGAATTTTTGCTGTGTCTCCCAAATTACTCCCAGAAACTCCTGCCATTGCTGTTCCACTGTCTTTCCTGCTAGGCTCATCTCCCAGTCAATTCTGGCCAGCTCCTCCCTCATGCCTCTGTATTCAACTGTAATACTGTTACATCTGATTCCAGCTTTTTCCTCTCAAATTGCAGGGTAAATTCTATCATATTATGGTCACTTCCTCCTAAGGGTTCCTTCACCTTAAGCTCCCTTATCAAATCTGCCTCATTACACATCACTAAATCTAGAATTGCCTGTTCCCTAGTGGGCTCCACCACAAGCTGTTCCAAAAAGCCATCTCGTAGACATTCCACAAATTCCTTTTCTTGGGATCCACTACCAATCTGATTTTCCCAGTCTACCTGCATATTGAAATTACCCATGATCACTGTAACCTTGCCTATCTTACACGCCTTTTCTATCTCCTGGTGTATCTTGTGCCCCACATGCTGAATACTGTTCGGAGGCCTGTACATAACTCCCATTATGGTTTTTTTACCTTTGCGGTTCCTCAACTCTACCCACACAGATTCTACATCATCTGACCCTACGTCATTTCTTGCTATCGATTTAATTTCATTTCTTACTAACAAAGCAACCCCACCCCCTCTGCCGACCTGCCTATCTTTTCGATAGGATGTATATCCTTGGATATTTAGCTCCCAGTCCTGATCCCCTTGCAGCCATGTCTCCGTAATGCCCACCACATCATACCTGCCAATTTCAATCTGCGCCACAAGCTCATTTACCTTATTTCGTATACTGCGTGCATTCTGATACAACACCTTCAGTCCTGTATTTCCCATCCCCTTTCTCATTGTCGTTCCTTTATCTGATGTGCTTGAAGTTAGATTCCTAGCCCTTTCCAAACACTCTGTCCTATTTTGTGTTCTGGAGACTTTTATAGCCTCTCCTGGGCTCTCCTTTCTTTTCAGCTTATTCATAATTTTCCATGAAGTTGAATCCACCCCCCATACGTTAACCTGCTGCTTCGTTTCCCATTAGTCATACTGCTTGGAGTTTTACCCTTCCCTCCCCCCCCCCCACTTTCTAGTTTAAAGTCCTGTTGACCACCCTATTTACCCTTTTCACTAGAACATTGGTCCCAGATCGGTTCAGGTGGAGACTGTCCGAACGGTACAGATCCCTCCTGTTCCAATACTGATGCCAGTGCCCCACGAAATCGATCCCCTCTTTCCCACACCACTCCTTTAGCCACATGTTTACTTCCCTTATTCTCGTGTCCCTATGCCAATTTGCACAATTCTTACACCTGGCTATCTAAAATAGTCAGTGATAGCGGAGAGTGTACATGGGGATGTGGGAGTGGAGTGAATGGGTGGGTAGAGTCAGTGATGGGGAGAGTGTACATGGGGATGTGGGAGGGGAGTGAAAGGGTGGGTAGAGTCAGTGATGGGAGAGAGTGTACATGGGACTGTGGGAGGGGAGTGAATGGGTGGGTAGAGTCAGTGATAGGGGAGAGTGTACATGGGGCTGTGGGAGGGGAGTGAATGGGTGGGTAGAGTCAGTGATGGGGGAGAGTGTACATGGGGCTGTGGGAGGGGAGTGAATGGGTGGGTAGAGTCAGTGATGGGGGAGAGTGTACATGGGGCTGTGGGAGGGGATTAAATGTGTGGGTAGAGTCAGTGATAGGGGAGAGTGTACATGGGGCTGTGGGAGGGGATTAAATGGGTGGGTAGAGTCAGTGATAGGGGAGAGTGTACATGGGGGTGTGGGAGGGGATTAAATGGGTGGGTAGAGTCAGTGATAGGGGAGAGTGTACATGGGGCTGTGGGAGGGGAGTGAATGGGTGGGTAGAGTCAGTGATAAGGGAGAGTGTACATGGGGCTGTGGGAGGGGAGTGAATGGGGGGGTAGAGTCAGTGATAGGGGAGCGTGTACATGGGGATGTGGGAGGGGATTATATGGGTGGGTAGAGTCAGTGATAGGGGAGAGTGTACATGGGGGTGTGGGAGGGGGTTAAATGTGTGGGTAGAGTCAGTGATAGGGGAGAGTGTAAATGGGGGTGTGGGAGGGGATTAAATGTGTGGGTAGAGTCAGTGATAGGGGAGAGTGTACATGGGGGTGTGGGAGGGGATTAAATGTGTGGGTAGAGTCAGTGATAGGGGAGAGTGTACATGGGGATGTGGGAGGGGGATAAATGGGAGGGTAGAGTCAGTGATAGGAGAGAGTGTACATGGGGGTGTGGGAGGGGATTAAATGGGTGGGTAGAGTCAGTGATAGGGGAGAGTGTACATGGGGCTGTGGGAGGGGATTAAATGGGTGGGTAGAGTCAGTGATAGGGGAGAGTGTACATGGGGGTGTGGGAGGGGATTAAATGTGTGGGTAGAGTCAGTGATAGGGGAGAGTGTACATGGGGATGTGGGAGGGGATTAAATGTGTGGGTAGAGTCAGTGATAGGGGAGAGTGTACATGGGGGTGTGGGAGGGGATTAAATGTGTGGGTAGAGTCAGTGATAGGGGAGAGTGTACATGGCGTTGTGGGAGGGGAGTGAATGGGTGTGTAGAGTCAGTGATAGGGGAGAGTGTACATGGGGGTGTGGGAGGGGATTAAATGTGTGGGTAGAGTCAGTGATAGGGGAGAGTGTACATGGGGCTGTGGGAGGAGAGTGAATGGTTGGGTAGAGTCAGTGATAGGGGGAGAGTGTACATGGGGATGTGGGAGGGGATTAAATGGGTGGGTAGAGTCAGTGATAGGGAGAGTGTACATGGGGCTGCAGGTAGAAAGTAACCATTATTGAGTGATCAGTTGGAATTCCAGTCTAACCAGCAGCTGAATTGCAGACCATGAGGTGAAAGAGTAAATTCAACCTAACAAGAGGGAGCTTGCCAATAAAATTTTGATTCATTTCCAGGACAGTTTCAATGCAGCCTGCTTTCTGCAAGGGCTGATCTGCTCAATGTTAAGTGCCTGCAGACAGCAGTCATGTTAACTCAAGCTGAGGTCTTGAAATAGTTTCCTGACTGTATCCAGGCAGTTCAATCCATTAAATCTTGTTGCAGTTTTACTGGAAATATCCAGGATTGTTACTGGCAATTCTCACTTCCTGAGCCCTGGAACCAGTTCCAGAAGCAAGTGTCTGTCTGTCTGTAAGTTAGGTTCCCCGGGTAATGCCCATTCTTGGGGTACAAGGTTCCTGGGTAATGCCCATTCTTGGGGTACAGGGTCCCTTGTGTAGATGTTTACCCAGTGTCGATCTACACTCTGGGATCTTACCCAAGGATAGACTCCCGATGGGAGAATCTGTGACTTGAGATTCCCTTTGAATCTATCAAACCTGTTTTTCCTGAAACTCCAAAATTTTCTGATGATTTTTCGAATAGGAATCATTTCTCCGATCTCGGTTGTGTGAAATCAGGCTAGCCACTTCCCTGTGGAACGAAGGTTATTCCAGGAGAGAGAGCAGAGTCCGTGTATGACGATGGTCTCAGTGCGGGGTGTGTTAGTGGACTCTGTACACACTGGCTGACGGCCAACTACACACTTGGTGCGGGCTGGGGGTGCGGTGGTGGTTAGACACTGACATTTCGCTGCTGCAGCATAGCGCCCACTGTTGTTCAGGACACCCGAGGCTAGTAGGATGGGTTCTGCTGCTTTATTGGTGTGAACCGGAGTGCTCTACCTCAGCAGAACAGCCGTTTTATTGGTCTCTGACTCGTGGCAAATGAAGGCGAGAGGCCAGGTTACGAGTGACCTCACTGGTTCATGCGTCAGAATGACAAAGCAGTCAGGCTGAGCTGTGATTTAGATTAACAGGGTGAAGGTGTGGAGAGGGTATAGGGCTGAGCACAGTGATGCTGACAGGGGTATCTGTACTCTCCCCAGCTCCCTCACACAGATAGCCCAGAAACATCCCCACTGCTCTATAAACTTCTGATCATTAAATAGCTAATCCCGCCAAACTCGGATAGCAGGTTCAAACAGCAGTGAGGACACCAGCGTGTGATCAGATCATTTTATTGATGTTAGCACAAGGCAAACACTTGGAATATAACACATGAAAAATAGAAAAAATAAATATTTCTATAAATAAATTAAACCGTTTTCATGGAAAACTGATGTTAATATTAGACCACTGGACACGATGAAGAGCAGGGTACATATCGTTAAAAAATAAACTTTTACAATAAATAATTTGATATATTACAGTAACACCATATTGCAACATACAGTTGGTCAGACTAAACCGATCTGGTGAAGACTCGAGCACCATAACTCCAGCTGCAGGTTAATAAGTGGAGGAATCAGATCTTTAGGATTCTCTTCCCCCCACCCCAGAGAGAGAGGGGGTAGAGGTGGTGGGGGGGGGGAGGAGGAGGTGGGGTGGGGGGGGGGTTGTTGACAGCCCTTTGCCCTCCCAGACAGACGCATGCAGTGCCGGGGATGAGAAAGTGTCTGTGCCAGGACTGCCTACAAGGCCAGTAACGTGGGGGAGTTGAGGGAGTCCGACGAATGTTCACTGCCGCTTCCTGGGTGGATGATGGAGCCGCAGCCAGAAATCTCCGGGTAGCTGAAAGCGAAGGAGGACGAATAGGATCCGCTGGGGGTCTCAGGCAGGACAGGTGTACATAAAGGCTCACAGTCGGCAGGCAGCGAGGAATAGAGGGGCTCCCAGTCAGCCAGGCCGATTAAATCCACATCAGGCACCGACCTCCCCGAGTCCAGGCTGCTCACGAAGTCGGGGGCCGGGGCCGGGGGGGTTGCAGCCGCTTCCGAGTGGACAGTCTGGGTGCTGGCGGTGGGGAGGCTCTGGGCTTCTGGCTCTGGGACCCTGCACACGGGCCGGTGAGCGGCCAAAATAAATTCCAGTTTCTCTTTCTCCTTCAGGAGATCCGCAATCTCCGTCTCCAGAACCGATTTCTCTCCCTCCAACTTCTCTGTCTCCTGTGGGGAACAAACCGGAGTGAGACCAGCCGCACAGAGTGACCCCCATCCCCATGTCCCTGTCCAGCCGGAGTGAGACCAGCCGCACAGAGTGACCCCCATCCCCATGTCCCTGTCCAGCCGGAGTGAGACCAGCCGCACAGAGTGACCCCCATCCCCATGTCCCTGTCCAGCCGGAGTGAGACCAGCCGCACAAAGTGACCCCCATCCCCATGTCCAGCCGGAGTGAGACCAGCCGCACAGAGTGACCCCCATCCCCATGTCCCTGTCCAGCCGGAGTGAGACCAGCCGCACAGAGTGACCCCCATCCCCATGTCCAGCCGGAGTGAGACCAGCCGCACAGAGTGACCCCCATCCCCATGTCCAGCCGGAGTGAGACCAGCCGCAAAGAGTGACCCCAATCCCCATGTCCAGCCGGAGTGAGACCAGCCGCACAGAGTGACCCCCATCCCCATGTCCCTGTCCAGCCGGAGTGAGACCAGCCGCACAGAGTGACCCCCATCCCCATCCCCATGAACCCAATCCCCATGTCCAGCTGGAGTGAGACCAGCCGCACAGAGTGACCCCAATCCCCATGTCCAGCCGGAGTGAGACCAGCCGCACAGAGTGACCCCCATCCCCATGTCCAGCCGGAGTGAGACCAGCCGCACAGAGTGACCCCCATCCCCATGTCCCTGTCCAGCCGGAGTGAGACCAGCCGCACAGAGTGACCCCCATCCCCATGTCCCTGTCCAGCCGGAGTGAGACCAGCCGCACAGAGTGACCCCCATCCCCATGTCCCTGTCCAGCCGGAGTGAGACCAGCCGCACAGAGTGACCCCCATCCCCATGTCCCTGTCCAGCCGGAGTGAGACCAGCCGCACAGAGTGACCCCCATCCCCATGTCCCTGTCCAGCCGGAGTGAGACCAGCCGCACAAAGTGACCCCCATCCCCATGTCCAGCCGGAGTGAGACCAGCCGCACAGAGTGACCCCCATCCCCATGTCCCTGTCCAGCCGGAGTGAGACCAGCCGCACAGAGTGACCCCCATCCCCATGTCCAGCCGGAGTGAGACCAGCCGCACAGAGTGACCCCCATCCCCATGTCCAGCCGGAGTGAGACCAGCCGCAAAGAGTGACCCCAATCCCCATGTCCAGCCGGAGTGAGACCAGCCGCACAGAGTGACCCCCATCCCCATGTCCCTGTCCAGCCGGAGTGAGACCAGCCGCACAGAGTGACCCCCATCCCCATCCCCATGAACCCAATCCCCATGTCCAGCTGGAGTGAGACCAGCCGCACAGAGTGACCCCAATCCCCATGTCCAGCCGGAGTGAGACCAGCCGCACAGAGTGACCCCCATCCCCATGTCCAGCCGGAGTGAGACCAGCCGCACAGAGTGACCCCCATCCCCATGTCCCTGTCCAGCCGGAGTGAGACCAGCCGCACAGAGTGACCCCCATCCCCATGTCCCTGTCCAGCCGGAGTGAGACCAGCCGCACAGAGTGACCCCCATCCCCATCCCTGTCCAGCCCCCAAATCCCCCCTCACCCCCACCCCCCCGCGGAACCCCCAGGACACACTCACCGTTTGCAGGCTATCGGTCAGCTCCCTCCTCCTGTTGCGACATTTGGCTGCGGCTAGTTTGTTCCGCTCCCTCCGGACCTTCCGCTTCTCCTCATCCTCAGGACTTAGCTGGGAACCAACAGGGACAGTTAGAGACCCCAGTGTGGCAGAGCCCGGCAAATACACCCCCCCAAACCCACACACACACCACCCCCCCCAAACCCACACACACACCACCCCCCCCAAACCAACACACACACCACCCCCCCCAAACCAACACACACACCACCCCCCCCAAACCAACACACACACCACCCCCCCCAAACCAACACACACACCACCCCCCCCCAAACCAACACACACACCACCCCCCCCAAACCCACACACACACCACCCCCCCCAAACCCACACACACACCACCCCCCCCAAACCCACACACACACCACCCCCCCCAAACCCACACACACACCACCCCCCCCAAACCCACACACACACCACCCCCCCCAAACCCACACACACACCACCCCCCCCAAACCCACACACACACCACCCCCCCCAAACCCACACACACACCACCCCCCCCAAACCCACACACACACCACCCCCCCCAAACCCACACACACACCACCCCCCCCAAACCCACACACACACCACCCCCCCCAAACCCACACACACACCACCCCCCCCAAACCCACACACACACCACCCCCCCCAAACCCACACACACACCACCCCCCCCCAAACCCACACACACACCACCCCCCCCAAACCCACACACACACCACCCCCCCCAAACCCACACACACACCACCCCCCCCAAACCCACACACACACCACCCCCCCCAAACCAACACACACATCACCCCCCCCAAACCCACACACACACCACCCCCCCCAAACCAACACACACACCACCCCCCCCAAACCCACACACACACCACCCCCCCCAAACCCACACACACACCACCCCCCCCAAACCAACACACACACCACCCCCCCCAAACCAACACACACACCACCCCCCCCAAACCAACACACACACCACCCCCCCCAAACCAACACACACACCACCCCCCCCAAACCAACACACACACCACCCCCCCCCAAACCAACACACACACCACCCCCCCCAAACCAACACACACACCACCCCCCCCAAACCCACACACACACCACCCCCCCCAAACCCACACACACACCACCCCCCCCAAACCCACACACACACCACCCCCCCAAACCCACACACACACCACCCCCCCCAAACCCACACACACACCACCCCCCCCAAACCCACACACACACCACCCCCCCCAAACCCACACACACACCACCCCCCCCAAACCCACACACACACCACCCCCCCCAAACCCACACACACACCACCCCCCCCAAACCCACACACACACCACCCCCCCCAAACCCACACACACCACCCCCCCCAAACCCACACACACCACCCCCCCCAAACCCACACACACCACCCCCCCCCAAACCCACACACACCACCCCCCCCAAACCCACACACACCACCCCCCCCAAACCCACACACACCACCCCCCCCCAAACCAACACACACACCACCCCCCCCAAACCCACACACACCACCCCCCCCAAACCCACACACACACCACCCCCCCCAAACCCACACACACACCACCCCCCCCAAACCCACACACACCACCCCCCCCAAACCCACACACACACCACCCCCCCCAAACCAACACACACACCACCCCCCCCAAACCCACACACACACCACCCCCCCCAAACCCACACACACACCACCCCCCCCAAACCAACACACACACCACCCCCCCCAAACCAACACACACACCACCCCCCCCAAACCCACACACACACCACCCCCCCCAAACCCACACACACACCACCCCCCCCAAACCCACACACACACCACCCCCCCCAAACCCACACACACACCACCCCCCCCAAACCCACACACACACCACCCCCCCCAAACCCACACACACACCACCCCCCCCAAACCCACACACACACCACCCCCCCCAAACCCACACACACCACCCCCCCCAAACCAACACACACACCACCCCCCCCAAACCAACACACACACCACCCCCCCCAAACCCACACACACACCACCCCCCCCAAACCCACACACACACCACCCCCCCCAACAAACACACACACACCACCCCCCCCAAACCCACACACACACCACCCCCCCCAAACCAACACACACACCACCCCCCCCAAACCCACACACACCACCCCCCCCAAACCCACACACACACCACCCCCCCCAAACCCACACACACACCACCCCCCCCAAACCCACACACACACCACCCCCCCCAAACCCACACACACCACCCCCCCCAAACCAACACACACCACCCCCCCCCCCAACAAACACACACACCACCCCCCCCAAACACACACACACACCACCCCCCCCAAACCAACACACACACCACCCCCCCCAAACCCACACACACACCACCCCCCCCAAACCAACACACACACCACCCCCCCCAAACCAACACACACACACCACCCCCCCCAAACCCACACACCACCCCCCCCAAACCAACACACACACACCACCCCCCCCAAACCCACACACCACCCCCCCCCCAACACACACACACACCACCCCCCCCCAAACCAACACACACACCACCCCCCCCAAACCCACACACACACCACCCCCCCCAAACCAACACACACACCACCCCCCCCAAACCAACACACACACACCACCCCCCCCAAACCCACACACCACCCCCCCCAAACCAACACACACACACCACCCCCCCCAAACCCACACACCACCCCCCCCAAACCAACACACACACCACCCCCCCCAAACCAACACACACACCACCCCCCCCAAACCAACACACACACCACCCCCCCCAAACCAACACACACACCACCCCCCCCCAAACCAACACACACACCACCCCCCCCAAACCAACACACACACCACCCCCCCCAAACCCACACACACACCACCCCCCCCAAACCCACACACACACCACCCCCCCCAAACCCACACACACACCACCCCCCCCAAACCCACACACACACCACCCCCCCCAAACCCACACACACACCACCCCCCCCAAACCAACACACACACCACCCCCCCCAAACCAACACACACACCACCCCCCCAAAACCAACACACACCACCCCCCCCAAACCAACACACACACCACCCCCCCCAAACCCACACACACACCACCCCCCCCAAACCAACACACACACCACCACCCCCAAACCAACACACACACCACCCCCCCCAAACCAACACACACACCACCCCCCCCAAACCAACACACACACCACCCCCCCCAAACCAACACACACACCACCCCCCCCAAACCAACACACACACCACCCCCCCCAAACCCACACACACACCACCCCCCCCAAACCCACACACACACCACCCCCCCCAAACCCACACACACACCACCCCCCCCAAACCCACACACACACCACCCCCCCCAAACCCACACACACACCACCCCCCCCAAACCCACACACACACCACCCCCCCCAAACCCACACACACACCACCCCCCCCAAACCCACACACACACCACCCCCCCCAAACCCACACACACACCACCCCCCCCAAACCCACACACACCACCCCCCCCAAACCCACACACACCACCCCCCCCCAAACCCACACACACCACCCCCCCCAAACCCACACACACCACCCCCCCCAAACCCACACACACCACCCCCCCCCAAACCCACACACACCACCCCCCCCAAACCAACACACACACCACCCCCCCCCAAACCCACACACACCACCCCCCCCAAACCCACACACACACCACCCCCCCCAAACCCACACACACACCACCCCCCCCAAACCCACACACACACCACCCCCCCCAAACCCACACACACCACCCCCCCCAAACCCACACACACACCACCCCCCCCAAACCAACACACACACCACCCCCCCCAAACCAACACACACACCACCCCCCCCAAACCCACACACACACCACCCCCCCCAAACCAACACACACACCACCCCCCCCAAACCAACACACACACCACCCCCCCCAAACCCACACACACACCACCCCCCCCAAACCCACACACACACCACCCCCCCCAAACCCACACACACACCACCCCCCCCAAACCCACACACACACCACCCCCCCCAAACCCACACACACACCACCCCCCCCAAACCCACACACACACCACCCCCCCCAAACCCACACACACCACCCCCCCCAAACCAACACACACACCACCCCCCCCAAACCAACACACACACCACCCCCCCCAAACCCACACACACACCACCCCCCCCAACAAACACACACACACCACCCCCCCCAAACCCACACACACACCACCCCCCCCAAACCCACACACACACCACCCCCCCCAAAACCCACACACACACCACCCCCCCCAAACCCACACACACACCACCCCCCCCAAACCCACACACACACCACCCCCCCCAAACCCACACACACCACCCCCCCCAAACCAACACACACCACCCCCCCCCCAACAAACACACACACCACCCCCCCCAAACACACACACACACCACCCCCCCCAAACCAACACACACACCACCCCCCCCAAACCAACACACACACCACCCCCCCCAAACCCACACACACACCACCCCCCCCAAACCAACACACACACCACCCCCCCCAAACCAACACACACACACCACCCCCCCCAAACCCACACACACACCACCCCCCCCAAACCAACACACACACCACCCCCCCCCAAACCCACACACACACCACCCCCCCCAAACCCACACACACACCACCCCCCCCAAACCCACACACACACCACCCCCCCCAAACCAACACACACACCACCCCCCCAAACCCACACACACACCACCCCCCCCAAACCCACACACACACCACCCCCCCCAAACCAACACACACACCACCCCCCCCAAACCAACACACACACCACCCCCCCCAAACCCACACACACACCACCCCCCCCAAACCCACACACACACCACCCCCCCCAAACCCACACACACCACCCCCCCCAAACCACACACACACACCACCCCCCCCAAACCAACACACACACCACCCCCCCCAAACCAACACACACACCACCCCCCCCAAACCCACACACACACCACCCTCCCCCAAACCAACACACACACCACCCCCCCCAAACCAACACACACACCACCCCCCCCAAACCCACACACACACCACCCCCCCCAAACCCACACACACACCACCCCCCCCCAAACCCACACACACACCACCCCCCCCAAACCCACACACACACCACCCCCCCCCAAACCCACACACACACCACCCCCACCAAACCCACACACACACCACCCCCCCCAAACCCACACACACACCACCCCCCCCAAACCCACACACACCACCCCCCCCAAACCAACACACACACCACCCCCCCCCAAACCAACACACACACCACCCCCCCCAAACCCACACACACACCACCCCCCCCAAACCCACACACACACCACCCCCCCCAACAAACACACACACACCACCCCCCCCAAACCCACACACACACCACCCCCCCCCAAACCAACACACACACCACCCCCCCCAAACCCACACACACCACCCCCCCCAAACCCACACACACACCACCCCCCCCAAACCCACACACACACCACCCCCCCCAAACCCACACACACACCACCCCCCCCCAAACCCACACACACCACCCCCCCCAAACCAACACACACCACCCCCCCCCCAACAAACACACACACCACCCCCCCCAAACACACACACACACCACCCCCCCCAAACCAACACACACACCACCCCCCCCAAACCCACACACACACCACCCCCCCCAAACCAACACACACACCACCCCCCCCAAACCAACACACACACACCACCCCCCCCAAACCCACACACCACCCCCCCCAAACCAACACACACACACCACCCCCCCCAAACCCACACACCACCCCCCCCCAACACACACACACACCACCCCCCCCAAACCAACACACACACCACCCCCCCCAAACCCACACACACACCACCCCCCCCAAACCAACACACACACCACCCCCCCCAAACCAACACACACACACCACCCCCCCCAAACCCACACACCACCCCCCCCAAACCAACACACACACACCACCCCCCCCAAACCCACACACCACCCCCCCCAAACCAACACACACACCACCCCCCCCAAACCAACACACACACCACCCCCCCCAAACCAACACACACACCACCCCCCCCAAACCAACACACACACCACCCCCCCCAAACCAACACACACACCACCCCCCCCAAACCCACACACACACCACCCCCCCCAAACCCACACACACACCACCCCCCCCAAACCCACACACACACCACCCCCCCCAAACCCACACACACACCACCCCCCCCAAACCCACACACACACCACCCCCCCCAAACCAACACACACACCACCCCCCCCAAACCAACACACACACCACCCCCCCAAAACCAACACACACCACCCCCCCCAAACCAACACACACACCACCCCCCCCCAAACCCACACACACACCACCCCCCCCAAACCAACACACACACCACCACCCCCAAACCAACACACACACCACCCCCCCCAAACCAACACACACACCACCCCCCCCAAACCAACACACACACCACCCCCCCCAAACCAACACACACACCACCCCCCCCAAACCAACACACACACCACCCCCCCCAAACCAACACACACACCACCCCCCCCAAACCCACACACACACCACCCCCCCCAAACCCACACACACACCACCCCCCCCAAACCCACACACACACCACCCCCCCCAAACCCACACACACACCACCCCCCCCAAACCCACACACACACCACCCCCCCCAAACCCACACACACACCACCCCCCCCAAACCCACACACACACCACCCCCCCCAAACCCACACACACACCACCCCCCCCAAACCCACACACACACCACCCCCCCCAAACCCACACACACCACCCCCCCCAAACCCACACACACCACCCCCCCCAAACCCACACACACCACCCCCCCCCAAACCCACACACACCACCCCCCCCAAACCACACACACACCACCCCCCCCAAACCCACACACACCACCCCCCCCAAACCCACACACACACCACCCCCCCCAAACCAACACACACACCACCCCCCCCAAACCACACACACACCACCCCCCCCAAACCCACACACACACCACCCCCCCCAAACCCACACACACACCACCCCCCCCAAACCCACACACACACCACCCCCCCCAAACCCACACACACCACCCCCCCCAAACCCACACACACACCACCCCCCCCAAACCCAACACACACACCACCCCCCCCAAACCAACACACACACCACCCCCCCCAAACCCACACACACACCACCCCCCCCAAACCCACACACACACCACCCCCCCCAAACCCACACACACACCACCCCCCCCCAAACCCACACACACCACCCCCCCCAAACCCACACACACACCACCCCCCCCAAACCAACACACACACCACCCCCCCCAAACCCACACACACACCACCCCCCCCAACAAACACACACACACCACCCCCCCCAAACCCACACACACACCACCCCCCCCAAACCCACACACACACCACCCCCCCCAAACCCACACACACACCACCCCCCCCAAACCCACACACACACCACCCCCCCCAAACCCACACACACACCACCCCCCCCAAACCCACACACACCACCCCCCCCAAACCAACACACACACCACCCCCCCCAACAAACACACACACCACCCCCCCCAAACACACACACACACCACCCCCCCCAAACCAACACACACACCACCCCCCCCAAACCAACACACACACCACCCCCCCCAAACCCACACACACACCACCCCCCCCAAACCAACACACACACCACCCCCCCCAAACCAACACACACACACCACCCCCCCCAAACCCACACACACACCACCCCCCCCAAACCAACACACACACCACCCCCCCCAAACCCACACACACACCACCCCCCCCAAACCCACACACACACCACCCCCCCCAAACCCACACACACACCACCCCCCCCAAACCCACACACACACCACCCCCCCCAAACCCACACACACACCACCCCCCCCAAACCACACACACACCACCCCCCCCAAACCCACACACACACCACCCCCCCCAAACCCACACACACACCACCCCCCCCAAACCCACACACACACCACCCCCCCCAAACCCACACACACACCACCCCCCCCCAAACCCACACACACACCACCCCCCCCAAACCCACACACACACCACCCCCCCCAAACCCACACACACACCACCCCCCCCAAACCCACACACACACCACCCCCCCCAAACCCACACACACCACCCCCCCCAAACCCACACACACACCACCCCCCCCAAACCCACACACACACCACCCCCCCCAAACCCACACACACACCACCCCCCCCAAACCCACACACACACCACCCCCCCCAAACCCACACACACACCACCCCCCCCAAACCCACACACACACCACCCCCCCCAAACCCACACACACACCACCCCCCCCAAACCCACACACACACCACCCCCCCCAAACCCACACACACACCACCCCCCCCAAACCCACACACACACCACCCCCCCCAAACCCACACACCACCCCCCCCCCCCCCCAACAAACACACACACACCACCCCCCCCCCAACAAACACACCGTCCCTCACCCGAGACTCACTTGTTCAAATTTGCCCCTCCGGCCGGAGTGTTTGTTGACGGTGGCCCGGGACTGGGGGTAGGGGCTGTAGGGGTGACTCCGGCTCATTGAGGACAGGCCGGTTGGCTGCACCATCCATTGGAGCTCCCGGCGGCTGCTCAGGGCGGTCAGGGTGGGGACGAAGGAGCTGCAGCGGTCCGAGATTTCCTGAAGTGGGGGAAAGAAAGAAATTAACACACATCCCGACCCCCACAACCCGCAAATCACACCCCCCCCCACAGCCCGACCCCCCCAACCCGCAAATCACACCCCCCCCCCCACAACCCGACCCCCCCAACCCGCAAATCACACCCCCCCCCCACAACCCGCAAATCACACCCCCCCCCCACAACCCGCAAATCACACCCCCCCCCACAACCCGCAAATCACACCCCCCCCCCACAACCCGACCCCCACAACCCGCAAATCACACCCCCCCCCCCACAACCCGACCCCCCCAACCCGCAAATCACACCCCCCCCCACAACCCGCAAATCACACCCCCCCCCCACAACCCGCAAATCACACCCCCCCCCCATAACCTGCAAATCACACCCCCCCCCCACAACCCGCAAATCACACCCCCCCCCCACAACCCGCAAATCACACCCCCCCCCCATAACCTGCAAATCACACCCCCCCCCCATAACCTGCAAATCACACCCCCCCCCCACAGCCCGACCCCCACAACCCGCAAATCACACCCCCCCCCCACAACCCGACCCCCCCAACCCGCAAATCACACCCCCCCCCCCACAACCCGACCCCCCCAACCCGCAAATCACACCCCCCCCCCACAACCCGACCCCCCCAACCCGCAAATCACACCCCCCCCCCACAACCCGACCCCCCCAACCCGCAAATCACACCCCCCCCCACAACCCGCAAATCACACCCCCCCCCCACAACCCGCAAATCACACCCCCCCCCCCACAACCCGACCCCCCCAACCCGCAAATCACACCCCCCCCCACAACCCGCAAATCACACCCCCCCCCATAACCTGCAAATCACACCCCCCCCCCACAACCCGCAAATCACACCCCCCCCCATAACCTGCAAATCACACCCCCCCCCACAACCCGCAAATCACACCCCCCCCCATAACCTGCAAATCACACCCCCCCCCACAACCCGACCCCCACAACCCGCAAATCACACCCCCCCCCCATAACCTGCAAATCACACCCCCCCCCACAACCCGACCCCCACAACCCGCAAATCACACCCCCCCCCACAACCCGCAAATCACACCCCCCCCCCCCACAGCCCAACCCCCCCAACCCGCAAATCACACCCCCCCCCCCACAACCCGCAAATCACACCCCCCCCCCCAACCCGCAAATCACAACCCCCCCCCCACAACCCGCAAACCCCCCCCCCCCCCCACAACCCGACCCCCCCAACCCGCAAATCACACCCCCCCCCCCACAACCCGACCCCCCCAACCCGCAAATCACACCCCCCCCCCACAACCCGACCCCCACAACCCGCAAATCACACCCCCCCCCCACAACCCGACCCCCCCAACCCGCAAATCACACCCCCCCCCACAACCCGCAAATCACACCCCCCCCCCACAACCCGCAAATCACACCCCCCCCCCCACAACCCGACCCCCCCAACCCGCAAATCACACCCCCCCCCACAACCCGCAAATCACACCCCCCCCCCATAACCTGCAAATCACACCCCCCCCCCCATAACCTGCAAATCACACCCCCCCCCACAACCCGACCCCCACAACCCGCAAATCACACCCCCCCCCATAACCTGCAAATCACACCCCCCCCCACAACCCGACCCCCACAACCCGCAAATCACACCCCCCCCCACAACCCGCAAATCACACCCCCCCCCCACAGCCCAACCCCCCCAACCCGCAAATCACACCCCCCCCCCCCACAACCCGCAAATCACACCCCCCCCCCAACCCGCAAATCACACCCCCCCCCATAACCTGCAAATCACACCCCCCCCCATAACCTGCAAATCACACCCCCCCCCACAGCCCGACCCCCCCAACCCGCAAATCACACCCCCCCCCCCACAACCCGCAAATCACACCCCCCCCCACAGCCCGACCCCCCCAACCCGCAAATCACACCCCCCCCACAGCCCGACCCCCCCAACCCGCAAATCACACCCCCCCCCACAGCCCGACGCCCCCAACCCGCAAATCACACCCCCCCCCACAGCCCGACCCCCCCAACCCGCAAATCACACCCCCCCCCACAGCCCGACCCCCCCAACCCGCAAATCACACCCCCCCCATAACCTGCAAATCACACCCCCCCCCATAACCTGCAAATCACACCCCCCCCCCATAACCTGCAAATCACACCCCCCCCCATAACCTGCAAATCACACCCCCCCCCATAACCTGCAAATCACACCCCCCCCATAACCTGCAAATCACACCCCCCCCCATAACCTGCAAATCACACCCACCCCCATAACCTGCAAATCACACCCCCCCCCATAACCTGCAAATCACACCCCCCCCCATAACCTGCAAATCACACCCCCCCCCATAACCTGCAAATCACAGCCCCCCCCACAGCCCGACCCCCATAACCTGCAAAGCACACCCCCCCCACAACCTGCGAATCACACCCCCCCCCGCCACAACCTGCAAATCACACCCCCCCCCCGCCACAACCTGCAAATCACACCCCCCCCCGCCACAACCTGCAAATCACACCCCCCCCGCCACAACCTGCAAATCACACCCCCCCCCCGCCACAACCTGCAAATCACACCCCCCCCGCCACAACCTGCAAATCACACCCCCCCCCGCCACAACCTGCGAATCACACCCCCCCCGCCACAACCTGCAAATCACACCCCCCCCCGCCACAACCTGCAAATCACACCCCCCCCCATAACCTGCAAATCACACCCCCCCCCCATAACCTGCAAATCACAGCCCCCCCCACAGCCCGACCCCCATAACCTGCAAATCACACCCCCCCCACAACCTGCAAATCACACCCCCCCCGCCACAACCTGCAAATCACACCCCCCCCGCCACAACCTGCAAATCACACCCCCCCCGCCACAACCTGCAAATCACACCCCCCCCGCCACAACCTGCAAATCACACCCCCCCCCGCCACAACCTGCAAATCACACCCCCCCCCATAACCTGCAAATCACACCCCCCCCCATAACCTGCAAATCACACCCCCCCCCATAACCTGCAAATCACACCCCCCCCCATAACCTGCAAATCACACCCCCCCCCCATAACCTGCAAATCACACCCCCCCCCATAACCTGCAAATCACACCCCCCCCCCATAACCTGCAAATCACAGCCCCCCCCACAGCCCGACCCCCATAACCTGCAAATCACACCCCCCCCACAACCTGCGAATCACACCCCCCCCCGCCACAACCTGCAAATCACACCCCCCCCGCCACAACCTGCAAATCACACCCCCCCCGCCACAACCTGCAAATCACACCCCCCCCCGCCACAACCTGCAAATCACACCCCCCCCCGCCACAACCTGCAAATCACACCCCCCCCCCGCCACAACCTGCAAATCACACCCCCCCCCGCCACAACCTGCAAATCACACCCCCCCCCCGCCACAACCTGCAAATCACACCCCCCCCGCCACAACCTGCAAATCACACCCCCCCCCCACAGCCCGACCCCCATAACCTGCAAATCACACCCCCCCCCCCGGGTAGGTGAGTGATTTTATGAATGGAGCGCGCGTCACGGCGCGGGACCCAGGTTATTAATAAACCCACTCTGATTGGTCCAGAGCGAACGCGTCAGCAGCTCCCCAGACGTCACGCTTTACGCAAAGGCGCGTTTGGATTCTCCGTGAATGGAGCAAAAAATTATCAATGAACCGGGTTGGGGGGGGGGGGGGGGCGTGTTGGTTACTACCCCCTCCCCGGGGCCGTTCGCCACCTCTCCCCGGTACTATCCATCTCTCTCCCCGGGGCCATTCGCCCCCTCTCCCCGGTACTATCCCTCTCTCTTACCGGGGCGCTGCTGTTGCTGGCCGGGCTGCCCAGGCTGGAGAAGGAATCAGCGGGTGAATAATAATGTGGATCCCCCATGGAGGGGGAGTTACTGCAGCGAGAAACCGAATCGTAATCGGTGCCGAAAGGCTGGAACATGGTGCAGGCAATCCGGGGTCACTCCGGCTTCAGTCCACCTCTCGGTGCTCACTCCGGGTTCTGTCTGTCTCACTCCGGGTTCTGTCTGTCTCCGGGTTCTGTCTGTCTCACTCCGGGTTCTGTCTGTCTCCGGGTTCTGTCTGTCTCACTCCGGGTTCTGTCTGTCTCCGGGTTCTGTGTGTGTCTCTCTCTCTCTCTCTCTCTCTCTCTCTCTCACTCCGGCTCTCTCTCAATCCGAATTATGTGTCTGACTCGGACTCTGCGATCTCCGCCTTTTATCCAGGTCGGGGGCGGTGACGCAGTTTGGATTCTGCCACCAGGTCCGGGGGTGGAGGGAGGGAGAGTCTGGGTCACACCGAGATCAGAGAGATCAGAGCGACAGGACTTGGAGCAGCTGAGACAGAGAGCCGGACAAAACCGGGATCCCGCTCCCGACATCACTCTCTAGCTCCGTTACCCCGGGATCTGCCCCCTCTTCTCAGTCTGGAACCCGCTGGACACCCCCCGCCACCTTGGTAGAGTCCGGCACCGGGAACCCGATGACGTAGATGTCCTTATTTGGAATGAGAGCCGCTCCGAGTCCGGGAACCAGGAGGAAGGGTGGACCCGGAGCCAAAACAGAGACAAACACAGAGACAAACACTCAGCAAGATCCCACACTGACAGGGGGCAGGGTGAATCCGGCACAGGAAGATCCCATCGTGACAGGGGACAAGGTGAACCCAGAGCCAAACAAATCCACACAAAAACGCACACAGCAAGATCCCACACTGACAGCTCTGGCCAGGCCAACCGAGCACCATTAAAAATAAACTCACCAACAAAGCGGATGCATGGTGAAGCTGCAGCATAAGCAGAGAGAAACCGTGTCCGTCACATCAATATTCACTTTGGCTCCGAATTGCACCAAGTGCTCTCTCTCAGACGCAGAGATTCTTAATCACTGCCACATTTCTCTATTTATATCCCATGTCTTTACTTTTAAAGCCAGTATCGTCACTCTGTCTGATCATCCGAACATGTACAACTTATTGTCCTCTGTGTGTATGCAATGAATATTAATGCTCAATGTGAGCTATCATTCCCAGCATAGGTTCCAAATCGCAGTAAAGACTGATATCTCTACCATAGACCATTTTTAAATTTATTCATGGGATATGACTATCACTGGGGGGCCAGCATTTATTGCCCACCCCTAATTGCCCTTGAGCAGGTGGTAATGAGCTGCCTTCTTGAACCGCTGCAGTCCTGTTAGGGAGGGAGTTCCAGGATTTCGACCCAGCGACAGTGAAGGAACGGCGATATATTTCCAAGTCAGGATGGTGAGTGACTTGGAGGGGAACTTCCAGATGGTGGTGTTCCCATCTATCTGCTGCCCTTGTCCTTCTAGATGGTAGTGGTCATGGGTTTGGAAGGTGCTGTCTAAGGAGCCTTGGTGAGTTGCTGCAGTGCATCTTGTAGATGGTACTCACTGCTGGCACTGAGAGTCAGCGGTGGGGCTAGTAGATGTTTAGGATGGTGAGTGTGTTGCAAATCAAGTGGGCTGCTTTGTCCTGGATGGTGTTGAGCTTCTTGAGTGTTGTTGGAGCTGCACTCATCCAGGCAAGTGGGGTGTATTCCATCACACTCCTGGCTTGTGCCTTTCAGATGGCAGGCAAGCCTTGGGGAGTGAGAAGTCAGAGCCTTTGGAATTCCCACTAATAACTAAGTTAAGATTATCAGTCAGGCTCACAATGTGGCTCACTTATGCTTGCTAGAAGCTACATACATTCATACAACTGGTTTAGCCCTTCACTGTCAGATCAGGCTTGACCACATAAAACACTATCATGTCCTGCACTCATCTGCCAAAACTGCTCATGATTCCATGATCATGCAAGTATGCAAAGGTAACATTTAGCCCATTTCGATCCCTTCCCCCTACCCCACCCCCACGAGGGCCATCTGTCACTTGCTCATCCTGCTTTCTACCTTTAATGTCACCATTAGCACATTCCATGGCTAATATCACCACCATCAACACCTCTTTGTCCTTTTGTCTATGACATCTTTGGCAATCTCTTCTTTGCCTCCACCTATCACTGGCCCTCTATCCAGCTCTACCTGTCCCACCCCCCTCAGCCAGCTTATATTTCATCTCATTTCTATTTTTCCTTAGTTCTGATGAAGAGTCACATGAACTCGAAAGGTTAACTGTGTTCCTCTCCGCAGATGCTGTCAGACCTGCTGAGTTTTTCCAGCTATTTTTGTTTTTGTTGCAAAGATAACCCCTGACTCTTGTTTTGCAAACTGTATTCTTAAACCCCTCTACCCTGTCCCTTCCATCCTCATCTCTAACAGGTGCAAGGAGCTCATGGACACTTTGTCACTAAGATTAAAACCATTTAATCAACTGCCTCCTCTATGTCCCTCCCTTCCACTACCCACCAGGGCCAAACCTCCTCTAAGGTTCACCTTGCCCAATCCAAGCACACCTTGCCCATGAGTCCCAGCTCCCATAATTATTAATATTGGTAACAGTTTTCTATTCCTCAGATACTGTTCTGCTCTCTTTCAATTCTACCCTTGACCTTTTCATCCTTGCAAACTATACCCCATCTCCAACCTCCCATTCCTCTGCATAGTCCTTGAACGTGTTGTCTCCTCCTAAATGCATGCCCGTCTCTGCTGGAACTCCATGTTTGAACCCCTCCAATCAGGTTTCTATCTGTGCTACAGTATCGAAACATCTCTTACTGAAGTCACAAATATCATCCCATGTGAAAGTGATTAATGTAAACTATCCTTCCTTGTCCTTTTCGACTTTGACATCCTCCTCCAACATCTCTCTACTGTCATCCAGCTGGGTGAGACCGCTCTCGCCAGGTTCTATTCATATCTATCCAGTCGTAGCCAGAGAATCCCTGCAATTCTTCTTTTCTTGGTCCTGAAATGCTACCTCTGGTGTCTCCAAAGATCTATCCTTGGCCCACTGCAATTTCTTATCTACATGCTACCCCATGATACATGATCAAAAGTAGAATGTTAGTTTCCACGTGTACACTATTGACACCCAGCTCAACCATGCCACCTCACTTGACCCCTCCATTGTCTCTAAATTATCAGAACACTTATCAGACCTTCAGTACTGCATGAGCATAAATTTCTGTAACCAATTACTGGGACGCCACCACAGCTTGGCTCTCAAGCCACTGACTCTATCCCACTCCTTGGCTGCTCTCTGAGACTAAACCAAACTATTTGCAATCTTGGTGTCATATTTGAATCCGAGGTGAACTTCCAATTCAACGCTGAATGTATATTCCCATTGATTAAATATTCCCACTGAGTTTATACTCATATTAAGTATATATAAATTGAGTGTATGCTCCCACTTAATGTATATTCCCACTGAGTGTATACTCCCATTTAATGTATACTCCTACTGAGTATATACTCCCATTTAATGTATACTCCTACTGAGTATATACTCCCATTGAGTGTATACGCCCATTGAGTGTACACTCCCACTAAGGGTATAGTCCAATTGTGTGTACACTCCCTCTGAGAGTATATTCCTACTGAGTGTATATTCCCACTGAGTGTATATTCCCATGAGCGTATATTCCCACTGGGTGTAAATTCCCACTGAGTGTATATTCCCATTGAGCATATATTCCCACTGAGTGTATGTTCCCACTGAATGTGTACTCCCATTGAATGTGTACTCCCATTGAGTGTATAATCCCATTGACTGAATATTCCGAGTGTATATTCCCACTGAGTGTATACTCCCATTGAGTGTATATTCCCACTGAGTGTATACGCCCATGAGAGTATATTCCCATTGAGTGTATACTGCCATTGAGTGTATAGTCCCACTGAGTATATATTCCAACTGAGCGTATACTCCCATGAGTGTATATTCCCATTGAGTGTATACTGTCATTGAGAGTATATTCCCACTCAGTGTCTATTCCCATTGAGTCTATATTCCCACTGTGTATACCGCCATTGAGTGTATGCTCCCAATGAGTGTATAATCCCACTGAGTGTATACTCCCATTGAGTGTATACTCCCACTGAGTGCATACTCCCAGTGTCTATACTCCCACTACGTGTATATTCCCAGAGCATATACTCCTACTGAGTGTTTTCTCCCACTGAGTGTATACTCCTACTGAGTGTATACTCCCATTGAGTGTATATTCCCACTGAGTGTATATTCCCACTGAGTGTATATTCCCACTGAGTGTATACTTCCACTGAGTGTATATTCCCACTGAGTGTATATTCCCACTGAGTGTATATTCCCACTGAGTGTATATTCCCACTGAGTGTATATTCCCACTGAGTGTATACTCCCACTGAGTGTATACGCCCACTGAGTGCATACTCCCAGTGTCTATACTCCCACCAAGTGTATATTCCCAGAGCATATACTCCTACTGAGTGTTTTCTCCCACTGAGTGTATACTCCTACTGAGTGTATACTCCTACTGAGTGTATACTCCCATTGAGTGTATATTCCCACTGAGTGTAAACTCCCACTGAGTGTATATTCCCACTGAGTGTATACTTCCACTGAGCGTATACTTCCTTTGAATGTATATTCCCATTGCTGTTTTCCCCCTGTAATGCAGTGTGAAGTTGCAGCTGGTAACCAGTTTGGTCCTCATTGTTTTACTTCTCTGTGTCACTAAACCCAAGTTTGCAACTTTTGGCCTGGTGGAATCTGAAATAAGTCTTGATGATCAAGTTATTGGTGAATCAGTGTCCTCTGATGGTAAATTATTCCATCACTTTATTGATTGTGAGGAGGCTGATAGCAGATTTATTCTGCAATTTTTGGACAGGACAAGCTAGGTCCATCTTCACATCGTGTGACTCATGGTGGAGTGGAAGCTTGACCTGGCGAGTGTGATATTCTAATCTCACATCTCAGGGTTAATTCTAGCCTTTATATCACAGAAAGGAATGGAGTTTTACTTGGGTTATGAGTTTTAACCAGTTGTGATAAGCTCTGGATAAAGTGGAAACAGAGATTTAGGAAGATGCTGAGTTCAGAGTCTAGGGAGGGGAGGAGTTGGGGTGAATGGGGTGGGAGGGGCTGATGGGTTTAGGGACAGTATGAAGGTGATGGGGGAGTGGGCAGGTGGGGGGGGAGTGGGCAGGTGGGGAGGGAATTGGTTTGTGGTGAGATTTGGGGATGATGGAAGGGTCATTCAAGGGATTCAGGAATCTGACGAGAGTTGACAGAGGTTGGGGCTGCAGGGTGTGAAGAGTATGGAGGGGCCAGGGGGATCTGGGGGAGACAAGGGTATGGTTGGGGGTGGTGAATGGGGGCTGTGAGCGGAGACAAGGATGTGTGGGGGGGTGTGGGGGGTAGTTGGGGGATGCAGGGGTGGGTGGAGCGGGGAGGCAAATGTGGGATTTGGAACCTTCCCTGCTTGTCTGCATGAGCTTCCACAATCTGAGCGCTGCTACAGTCTGCTCCCAGGAACCAGCAGCTGCCAGTATCTGCAGTTTGGCAGGATCTAGCTGCCCGCCCCCAGGTAGGGCCTCTCTAACCGCATTCCCTGACTGACAGCCTCGTGTTTTCTGGGAATCCCTCTACGGGGGCCCCATAAATAGTCTGATGAGTTCCAGTCTTTACCACAACACAGGCTTCGATTATTGGCTCCAGTCCCAGGCATTTACAGTGATCACAGCAAAACATCACATCAACTGTGTTAGCAGTCAGTGTCCATCCCTACTCCAGGGAGAAATCCCTCCTGTGGTTGGGTTGTCAGCAGCTGGTAAACATTAGATCCAAAAGCTGCATTTCCTCAGAATATAACCTTCACAAACGATACTATTTTGTGTAAAGAAGAAAAAGAATGTGAGACCAACATGTGGGATTAATTAGAGCTAACCAAGTAATGTCGGAAATATTTATCCAATAACTTTCACTGACAGTAAACCAAGTCCCGTGCATTGAAACTTCATATTCACACAATGTGCTGTGCTGCTAATGTGGGTGTCTTGTTCATTATGTATGCACATGTTTTATTGATTACTAGATGCAGCACAAATTATTCATCTTGGCTTGGCCATATGTTAAGTGTGCCGGCACACTCTCATCCTCACTCAGCCTTGTTTTTATTTGTTCATGGGCTGCGGGTGTTGCTGGCGAGTCCAACATTTATTGCCCATCCCTAATTGCCCCTTGAGAAGGTGGTGGTGAGCTGCCCTCTTGAATCGCTGCAGTCCCTGTAGTGTAGGGTACACCCACAGTGCTGTTAGGGAAGGAGATTCAGGGTTTTTACCAGGCAACTGAAAGAACGGCGATATATTTCCAAGTCAGGATGGTGAGTGACTTGGAGGGGAACTTGCAGTTCATGCTATTCTGTTGTCTAAACTCGAATAGTTCCTGTTCACCCATAACCTCCGTGCTTACGAACCTACAATGGCTTCCATTTAAGTAATACCCCAATTTTAAAATTTTCATCCTTGTTTTTAAATCCCTCCATAAGCTCATCCCTGCTTATCCTCACTCGCACCAAGTTCCATGCTCCTGTTTTAGCAATGCCTTAATTTTCAAATTCCCATCCTTTTTTCAAATGCCTCCATGACCTCACCCCTTCCATATCTCTGTAATCTCCTCCAGCCCTATAACGTTGCAAGATCTCTGTCCTCCTCCAATTCCAGCCTCTTGAGCATCCCTGATTTTAATCACTTCACCATTGGCAACCGTGCCTTTAGCTGCCTGGGCCCTAAGCTTGGGATTCACTCTTTAAACCTCTCCACCTCTCTCCCTTCTTTTAACACTTTCCTTAAAACTTCCATCTTTGACTGAACTGTTGGTATGAGTTCAATGGAAGGGATTCATTGATCCTAAGTCCCATTATTTTCTCCATAAATATCTTTTAGCTAACACTGAATACAAAAAATCCTTCCACCAGATATCCTGGAAATGGTCACAACTCTTTTGTCTGTTGAAATATTGGCCATTTCGAAGTTTGCAGGAAGAAACCAATGTAGCGTAAGCAGTGTTGGTGAAACCCCCACTGTCTTTTCCTACAGGCAATGATATTATTCTAAATCTTTACAAAAACTGCTTAGGTAGCTGGAGTATAAGAATAAAAGAAATAGGAGCTGGAGTGGGCAATTCAGCCCCTTGATCCTGCTCTGCTATTCAATAAGATCATATCTGATCTTCTACTTCAACTTCAACTTCCCACACTATCCCCATATCCATTCATTCTCTAAGTATCCTAATCTCTGATTTGAATATACTCAACGACTGGGAATCCAGCACCCTCAAGGATAGAGAATTCCAAGGATTTACAACCTTTATCCTGAGACTATGTCACTGTGTTCTAGACCCGCCAGCCAGGGGAAAGATCCACTCCCTGTCAAACTCCTTAGGAATTTTATATGTTTCAATGAGATTGCCTTGTATTCTTCTAAACACTAGGGAATAGAGACCCACTCTTCTTAATCTCTCCTGAAAGGAAAAGGCCTTCCTCACAGGAAACAGCCTAGACAAGCTTCAATGCACTCCCTCTAAAGTAAATATATTCTTCTTTAGGAAAGGAGACCAAAATTGTACACAGTCATCCAGGTGTAGTCTCAGCCAGACTCTATATAACTGCAGTAAGACTTCTTTTCTTTTGAAGGCCAATCCCTTTGTAATGACGGCTATCAGAGTATTGTGTCCAATTCTAGGCCTCACACTTTAGGAAGGGTATCAAGGACCTTGGAGAGGGTGCAGATTGGGACCAGGGGTGAGAGACCTCGGTTACATGGAGAGACTGGAGAAGCTGGGACTGTTCTGGTTAAAAAAGAGGATGTTAATTGGGAGATTTAATAGAAATGTTCAAAATTAGAAAGGGTTTTGATGGAGTTATTCAAGAGAAAGTGTTTCCAGTGGTGGGAATGCGGATAACCAGAGGACATAGATTTAAGTTGATTGGCAAAAGAACTGGAGAAAAGGAGCGTTTTTTTTTCTGCAGTGAGTTATTATGCTTTATGTAGTATGCACCAGCTCATAGTACTCATAGGCCACACCTACAGTGAGCTTGTTAAAGTGGAGGATGGGCTTGTCGAGTTGTGCATGTAAGCGACTGCTGTGACAGTAGCTAGCTAACCAGTGTGAAGTATTAATTATGCAAATATTTTATGGGTGAAGTGAGTGCTGGTGCTCCAGATAGGTAATAAAGAGAAGGGAGTGGTGTTACCTGCTTCATGAACGTCACTGAATCTTCTGTGCACTGATCTGCAGCTAATAACAGTGCGAAATCCACCTGGACTCTGATAGCTAGCCAAGTTACACCCTACTGGAGAGATACATTCCATCCAGAATCCTTCTACATTCTAAGTGTTTATATTGTGTTTTTATCTTCCCCCCTCCCTTCTTCCATCTCTATCTCCCTCCTGTCTTTCTCTTTTCCTTTCCCTGTCTGTGTTTCTCTCTCTCCCATTTCCTTTCATTCTCTCTCTCTTGCCCTCCCCTCACCCAGACTGGATGCAATATTCCAGTTGAGGCTGAAACAGTGTTTTATACAAGCTCACCATGTTTTCTCCATGTTCTTGTACTCTATGCCCCTATTAATAAAGCTCAGGATACTATATGCTTTATTAATAGCTCTCTCCATCTGTCCTGCCACCTTCAATAATATGGGCACATGTACACCTTTACTCCCAAACTCTCTCTATCTCTGTCTCTCGTTCTCCCTCAGTGTCTCCCCCTTTCTCTCTCTCTCTGTCTGTGTCTCTCTCTATCTCTCTCCTTCTGTCTCTGTCTCTCTGTCTCATTCCCCCTTCTCCCTCCCTCCCTCTCTCTCTCTGTCCTCTCTCTCCCTCCCTCTCTCCCTCCCTCCCTCTCTCTCTCTCTCTGTCCTCTCTCTCCCTCCCTCTCTCCCTACTTCCCCCTCCCTCTCCCTCCCCCCACGTCCTCCTTCCCTCTGTCCCCTCTCCCTCCCTCTGTCCCCTCTCTCTCTCTCACTCTCTCTTCCTCTCTCTGTCCTCCCTCTCTCCCCTCCCTCTATCTCTCTGTCCTCTCTCTCTCTCCCTCCCTCCCTCTCTCTCTCTGTCCTCTCTCTCTCTCTCCCTACCCCTCCCTCACTCCCACTCTCCCTGCCCCTTCCTCTCTCCCTCCCCCCACCTCTCTCTTACCCCCCTTCCTTTCTCCCTCCCACCCTACCCCCTCTCTCTCCCTCCCCCTCCTCCTCCCTCTCCATCCCTACTCCTCCATCACCCTCCCCCACTCCCTCCCTCTCCCCCTCCCCCTCACTCCCTCCTTCCCCCTCCCCCTCACTCCCTCTCTCCCCCTCCCTATCTCCCACTCCCTCTCTCCCCATCCTTCCCCCTCCCCCCTCTCTCCCTCATTCCCCCTCCCCCCTCACTCCCTCCCCTCTCCCTTCCCCCCTCACTCCCTCTCTCCCCATCCCCTCCCTTCCACTGCCCTTCCCCTCCCTCTCTCCCCCTCTCTCCCCCCCCTCCCTCCCCCTCCCCCTCTCCGCCTCCCACCCCCTCCCCCTCTCCGCCTCCCACCCCCTCCCCCTCTCCCCCCCCTCCCACCCCCTCCCCTCCCACCCCCTCCCCCTCCCCCCCTCCCACCCCCTCCGTCTCTCCCCCTCCCACCCCCTCCCTCTCTCCCCCTCCCCCTCTCCCACCCCCTCCCTCTCTCCCCCTCCCACCCCCTCCCCCTCCCACCCCCTCCCTCTCTCCCTCTCCCACCCCCTCCCCCTCCCACCCCCTCCCTCTCTCCCCCTCCCACCCCCTCCCCCTCCCACCCCCTCCCACCCCCTCCCTCCCTCCCTCCCTCTCCCACCCCCTCCCTCCCCCTCCCTCCCTCCTCCCCCCTCCCTCTCTCCCCCTCCCACCCCCCTCCCGCTCTCCCTCTCCCTCCCCCTCCCACTCTCCCTCTCTCTCCCCCTCCCGCTCTCTCCCCCTCCTGCTCTCCCTCTCCCTCCCCCTCCCTCTCTCTCCCCCCGCCCACTCTCCCTCTCCCTCCCCCTCCCTCTCTCCCCTCTCCCACCCCCTCCCTCTCTCCCTCTCCCTCCCTCTCTCCCCCCTCCCCCTCTCTCCCCCTCCCTCTCTCTCCCCCTCCCCCTCTCCCTCCCCCTCCCTCTCTCCCCCTCCCCCTCTCTCCCCTCTCCCACCCCCTCCCTCTCTCCCCTCTCCCACCCCCTCCCTCTCTCCCCCCTCCCACCCCCTCCCTCTCTCCCCCTCCCACCCCCTCCCTCTCTCCCCCTCCCCCTCTCCCACCCCCTCCCTCTCTCCCCCTCCCCCTCTCCCCCTCCCCCTCTCCCACCCCCTCCCTCTCTCCCCTCTCCCACCCCCTCCCTCTCTCCCTCTCCCTCCCCCTCCCTCCCTCCCTCTCCCACCCCCTCCCTCCCTCCCCTCTCCCACCCCCTCCCTCTCTCCCCTCTCCCTCCCCCTCCCTCTCTCCCCCTCCCCCTCTCTCCCCCTCCCTCTCTCCCCCTCCCCCTCTCCCTCCCTCTCTCCCCCTCCCCCCTCTCTCCCCCTCCCTCTCTCCCCCTCCCCCTCTCCCACCCCCTCCCTCTCTCCCCTCTCCCACCCCCTCCCTCCCTCCCTCCCTCTCCCACCCCCTCCCTCCCCCTCCCTCCCTCCCCCTCCCTCTCTCCCCCTCCCTCTCTCCCCTCTCCCTCCCCCTCCCTCTCTCCCCCTCCCCCTCTCCCTCCCCCTCCCTCTCTCCCCCTCTCTCCCCTCTCCCACCCCCTCCCTCTCTCCCCCTCCCCCTCCCACCCCCTCCCTCTCTCCCCCTCCCACCCCCTCCCCCTCCCTCCCTCTCCCACCCCCTCCCTCCCCCTCCCTCCCCCTCCCTCCCTCCCCCTCCCTCTCTCCCCCTCCCCCTCTCTCCCCCTCCCTCTCTCCCCCTCCCCCTCTCCCACCCCCTCCCTCTCTCCCCTCTCCCACCCCCTCCCTCTCTCCCCTCTCCCACCCCCTCCCTCTCTCCCCTCTCCCACCCCCTCCCTCTCTCCCCCCTCCCACCCCCTCCCTCTCTC